>NC_054536.1:75624819-75627319 GCF_017654505.1 Polyodon spathula
GTGTTATTTAACACTGTTAAATATATATATAATATATATATATATATATATATAATATATATATATATATATTTATATTAAACTATATATTTAAACAGTTTGTTTCATAAAAAAGTATTTTTGGAATTGAAACCGTAACTTAAACATATCTATATACCATTTATCTGGTTTAAAAAGGTTGGTTAAAGAACACCTTGCATTTGCATTTCTATTTATTATATAAACACACACACACACACTAGCAAAACAGCTTCTGCCAATCTATGCCGGTAGCAAGTGTACAGTACAGTCGCTCAGCTGTTGTATACAGTGCAATCCTTCTGCAAACTGGGTGATCTACTGACTCACAGTTACCAGGCTGTGCTCAAGCTGCTATTTCAGTAACAGGAGCCTAAGAGAAATAAGAATGAAGGAAAGCAGACTTGTGGCTTATGTGGCCCAAACTTTCTTCTGCCGAACTTCACCCATTCCAGCCGTGACATAGCTTTTCTTGGCTGCATCTGCGTTCCCACCAAAGGTAATAAAAGTTGCCAGCCTGCAGAAAATGATGGAAGGATTTTCATCAGTGGGGCTTGCATATGATTTGTTAAAGCTGTGGGAGAAGTTGATTGAGGCAGTAGTTGAGAGATGGGTAGCACACCAGGATTGATAACATCACAATGGCATTTGAAATGGTGTTCATTAAGTTTTTGCAGTGTAAAAATTTGAGAGTGTGATTGTCCCCAAGTATGATTGGACTGGATGCACTAAATTCTGAGTTTTTGTTTTGTTGCCTGTTGAGGTAGCTGACGCATGGGGAAGAATCATGATTAGTGCTTAATCAGGGCTTGTTAGATACCTGCTGAGGGTTCTATCAGAAGGAAGATTTGAAGTAAGCTGATTTACTCAGAAAAAGGGGAACCAAAGAGGAGCCATTCTTTCTGGCCAGGATGGTGATAATGCAAATTTGCTTGTTTTTAATTCATGGTTCAGTTTTAATCATGCCAGAGCAATGAATAGCATAAAAGAAACATTTGTAAGGATGTGCACTGATGTAAAGCAGTCGATGTGGTGTGTTGATCTGTTGAAAACCTACTTAAATGAAACAGGATGGTAATCTTGCCACCTTAGGTGCATGTATTTTAATATATGTGTTTTAAAGTAACCATTTTTATTTTTTATGTTTTATTATATATTGGTTATGTATATTTGAATGTGTTCAGTATTATTATTATATATATATTAGACACACACACACACATATACATACACAGGAGTATTATGCATTTAATATTAAATTTCTTTTAAAAAAATAACAGCATTGTTCTTTTACAGAATAATTCATTCTTTTAAATTTACTTTTTTTGCAGTAATTCTACATTATTTTTAACTGAACGTGTTTTTCCCTGTCTAGCTGTATATAAGGGATTTTCAGACTGTCGGAAACTGTAGCGATGAGCTAATAATGAACCATGCCATTATTTAATAAAAATGGTTTCTTTCACCTTATTTTTTATCCAGGACCCTGACAGGCTGGATGAAATGAGATCCCCATGTAGCAATTGCCATGGAAACCTGTGACTCCCCGACTATCTCAAGGCAAGAAAATGGGCAGAACATATCAAAGCTATGTGAAACGACACATCTTGATAATGAGGTGCCAGAGAAAGTTGCAGGGATGGAGTCTGACAGGGAAAACAGCCCCACAGATGACAACCTGAGAATGGATGAGAGCCAAAGAGAGGTCTTTTTGGGTTTCAGTGCAGGGAATGCTGCAGCCACTCAGGTTGCCTTCGCAAAAGAGATCCCTTGCAACGAGTGTGCCACTTCTTTCTCAAGTTTACAAAAATACATGGAGCACCACTGCCCAAATGCCCGCCTTCCCCTTTTGAAGGATGAAAATGAGAGTGAAATAAGTGACTTGGAGGACAGTGATGTTGAGAATCTGACGGGGGAGCTAGTTTACCAGCCTGATGGGTCAGCTTTCATTTTTGAGGACTCCAAAGAAAGTGGCCAGAATGCACAGCCCGGAGCGAATAGTCTCTATTCTCCAGCAATGTTTTCAAATACTCGCATCACCGCTGGGGAGAAGACTGAGCAGTCTGCCGCTGCACCCATGTCCTTTTATCCACAGGTTATCAATACATTTCATATTGCTTCATCCCTCGGGAAATCATTTACAGCTGATCAGGCTTTCCCAAATACCTCAGCATTTGCAGGAGTTAGTCCTGTGTTGCACAGTTTCCGTGTCTATGATCTCCGACACAAGAGTGATAAAGACTATCTTACCATTGATGGCGCTGCCAAAAACTCCTTTGTGTCCAAAGATGTTCCTAACAATGTGGACTTGTCCAAATTTGATGGTTGTGTAAGTGATGGGAAAAGGAAACCAATTTTAATGTGTTTCTTGTGCAAGTTATCTTTTGGTTATATTAGGTCATTTGTAACCCATGCTGTGCATGATCATCGGATGACCCTCAATGAAGAGGAGCAGAAGCTTCTCAGTAATAAGTACATCTCT
>NC_054536.1:75629819-75647319 GCF_017654505.1 Polyodon spathula
TGGAGACATCTACCAGTGCAAGCTCTGCAACTACAACACCCAGCTCAAAGCCAACTTTCAACTCCACTGCAAGACCGACAAACACATGCAGAAATATCAACTGGTGGCCCACATCAAAGAAGGGGGCAAAGCTAATGAGTGGAGGCTAAAGTGCATCGCTATCGGCAACCCTGTGCACCTGAAGTGCAATGCCTGTGACTACTACACCAACAGTGTGGATAAACTGCGTCTGCATAAAACCAACCACCGGCATGAGGCGGCACTGAAACTCTACAAGGTATGTCACTGACAGCTTTACAGCTGGCAGTAAGATGCAACAGAGTTTAAATGTGTGGGGTTTTTTGTTTTTTTTTGTTTTTTCTAGAATGCCTGCTCAGTTTTTGTTCATTCAAGAAAAAGCTAAACTTCTCAACATTTGTGGCACTTTAGTTTAACCTTAGTGTTCAAAGAGATGGAATCCCCTCTGTTCATCTTTTTCTCTTTTAGCAAGTCTGGCAGCTTTTAGTGTATTAAAGAAATGGGTCAAAATGTCAGAGGGAAGGCTAAATTAAAACAGAAAAAAAACAAAACAAGTAACAGCAGCATATATTCATATAGCTAAGACCACAGAGGTTAATACCTATGTGTATGTGGTCTGTTGAATTCAAAAGGGTTCGTGAACTATTCACATCATTTTAAAAACTGGAATTGTAGGGAATTGGAATTTATTCATTTTTTTTTGGTAAACCCAACTTTTTCCTCTAAAGCATATTGTGTATAATCCTCCAGTCAGGATGTTTACATTTGAAAATCAAAGTTAATTGAGTTCTCGCAAAAATATCAATAAACTTTAGTGATATGGTCAGAGAAATCACTGTTGTTTCCAAAGTCTTCATTTAATATATTCCTGGTTGTCACCAGTGGAGTGACAAGGGGTTTTTAACATCATGGAAACAGACCCAGTTGCCCCGTGAGTTCAAGGAGGTAATCAAAGATGTGCGTTTTTAGTGCATACTGTAATTTTACAGACTATGCAGGGTGGTACATTTTGAGGTATAGTTATACTTTAGATAATATGTGCTGATACAATAATGATAAAAACAGTAAGCATAGCAGTAGTCTTGTACAGTGCCTAATTACTGACTTATGGATATTCTGGTGTTCACCTCTAGAGTGGCATGATTGCATAACATCTTACATAAAATATAACATGCTGACATCAGTGATTGACATCTTAAACTCTTAACGTCTGTTTCAGTTTAAAGTATATTAATATAATTTTTTTAACAGCATTAGTCCCCTTTAGCATACTGTGGACTTGGCTGTGCATTAAAAAAAAAAAAAAAAAAAAAAAAAAATTGCTTTGGACAGTTAGTTAGAAATAATGTTCATACAGTGGTCAACGAGTAATACTAATATAGTAAATCCTTGATTATCCAAACTTGATTATCCAGGATTTGTGTGGTGCTATTCTAGGATGTCATTGAAAATGCACTAACCAGCCCTCTATGACTGGTATTAGCAGTACTGTATGTTAAAGGGATTGTATTGTATTTTTTTGTTGTTGTATTGTTTTACAGTCATAATTTGATTATCTGTACTATTATAAACCTAGTTTGTTTGGATAATACAGGTTTACTGTACTGCACTGAATAAGCAATAGTAGAGAAACATGTGACTGTTTAAATAATTTTGTACAGTTAAGAGGCAAATCTATTCTTTATGCACAATAATTATTCTAAAAAAAATGTTTGTTGTTCTTGTTGCTCTCAAACTCACTAGTCTGCTTTATAGTTGCATTTGAAACCCTTTTTGCAATCTCATATTATTCATGTATTCAGACAGGGTAAGTAATGCAGCTGATACTAACCGAACAACAAAGGGTAAATCCTGCACAGTGAAGTCAGCATGAGCTAAATGAAGTCCTGAAAGAATTTTGAGGCCTTGCATTAAAGAATGAAACTATGGGAAAAGGTTTAGAAATCCTTAGCAGTTTGAAATGAGGGGTTCAGTAATTCTCTTAGCAAATAAAAAGGTTGCATGGCAACAAAGAGCATTTCTCATTAAGTAGGAAGACTAGATTGAAGATTAAAAGGTGAGAAAGGCCTAGCAAAGACAGGGTTTTTATAGCCCCAAGTGGAATAGATTTTTTTTGATATTATTTTTTGATTCAGTAGATGCTTTTCCACACTATTTTTTTTTTCTTCTTTTAGCCAGATTTATACAGTTACAACATACATGGTGTGCTACTCATTATTTAAACTCTCTTTAGTTTTTATTTATTTGAGTGTCCTGGTGCCCATTACAAAATATACTGTATAATAAGTACAGTACACTACCAATAAGTATCAAGAGACTTTTCATATTAAGTAGTATCTGAGCAATAACATTTTAACCTTTATTTTTCATTCTTGGCTGGTGTAAAAATTAAGGATTAAAATAATTTGTTTTATCTGAGAATGTTATTGATTGTTTAAATTAGTTGTTAGGTAATGGTTTGCAGGTGGGAGTATAATACCTATAATGAGTGGCTGAAAGGCTAAAGGTGAAAGTTTAGAACACAGGAACCTTCATGTGCCCAGCTGCCCTTACCTTAAACTATTGAATGGAAATCTGTTTTACAGATGGCGTTTTAATGTATTTGGCAGGAATAAGACTGTTTTATCCATGGACATGTGCTAGTAAAAAAGTATTTCTTTATTTGACCAGAAATACACCTCTTTTATGTTTTAAGGTAAAAGCCATATGGGACTGGGTAGTTTGGCAAAGCACACAAAAGAACACAGTGTTGATGACCTTTCCATATGGGCTTGAAATATAGAATATCTTTATGACAAAAAAAAATAATATTTTAGAAACCAACAAAAGCATATTCAGTGTTTTATCACTGCTTCAGACTGTACATTTTAGATTTTTGTTTTGTTTTGTTTTAGGTTTTCCAGACAAAATAATAATAATATTAAGTCACATTAGCAGCATAGTATTGATTCACTTTAGTAATACAAATGAATCTTGATGTAATATTAATTGCACATTTTATAATCAAAGATAGTTGATTAAAATAGTACCTTTTAAGAAAACCAGTGCTCTCTTTGGTGTATATAGTAAACAGTAAAAGTTATGCCAGGAAATATGTGTTGCTTTTAAAGAAAGGAGATCATAAACTTGGCTCAGTGTAGACAGTAAACTTGGGTCATTTAAAACCAAGAATTGTCACGGTCAGTCTGCAAGAATCCTATGCAAGGAAGTGCAAATACCATGCAGCACCTGTTCTTCAGGTGCCCTTAGACTCTAGAGTATTTTAACTTAAGGGTGTCTACTGTGCATCTCTGGCTAAAAGTCAGAAGCGATGAACTACTAAATTACGCCAACCTCTTTTTCCCCTGCATCTGTCATCAGTGAAGCAGAATGGCGTCTGGATTTCATATCCATTTGCATATTTGCGTTTTTTAAATCCGCCAGGGCCAATGTACACATAATGCTTGTCTCTATCATGAGCAAAGGGACACAAGTGGGATTTAGTCTTCTAGTGACTTTAACTACAACTTATTCCCAGAGGACAGTGGAATAGGCTATCTCATTATTCTCGATAATGATGATAACACTATATTTAAGGTTTAGAAGCACAATGGAGAGTGGGAAACATGAGCCCAAAATGGACAGGGAGGATTTTTTTTATTTGTTGCATATTTTTTCAATCAGAAGATGGCTATGTATTGAGTGGCTTGTTATTAACCAGGCTGTAATACCACACTCATTACAGTAAGACAGCCCTAGCCTTCTCATTTGAAAATCAAATACCCAGATATATGCAGTTCTAATTATTGGACTGTCATTGCACCAATCTGATATAAATGTACAGCAGCTTGAATGTATTTGCATAAAAAATTCACCAGAGAATGAAACACAACATTATTAGATATAGAAAAGGCTGTTTCTGTTCATAATTGCATCTCGCTATTTATTGCACATGGCATTTTGACCACTATTAGGACCTTCAAAACAACAATGGCAAAATCTGCTAAAATGAAAACAATTATTTGCTGCAGAAGGAGTGTACTCTGAATATGAATTACTGAGCAGCCGTCAGATTGCTGCAGTGAGGGGAGGAAAGGGATTAACTAATAAAACGGAAGGCGACTGTAATCCCAGATGCCATACAGTAAAAGGAGACAAACAAAAAATGAAGGTGATGTTTTTTCTTTCCATGAATAAATGTATTTCATTCTGGTTGTTAGCCCTCTGCCCCACATAATGAATGGGCAGATTATTCAAATTATCTCTGCTTTCACCTGCAGACGGATTACAATGAAAATCTTTCAGAGGTCCGCGAATGAAAAAAAAAAAATAATTAAAGCATAAAGACAGATGAGTGTGAGGACACAAAGAAAGAGTTTAGTCTGGGCTTCTTTCATTAATCCTCATAGACATTAATAGAACTTTCCTTATCCTTCATGGTCATAAGCAGATGGTCATTTCAGCACTTGAGGGTAAGAGCTTGGGTTCAGAATGTGTGCTGATTGACATTCGATGCATACTGTGTAATTGCACCTCCCCCCCCTAAACCCCCAGACCCCTCTTTCTCTGGTGTGCTGGAAGATAACATTTGATAATTCCCCAATATTAATAACCAGATGTGGTCTTCTTCCTGACCCCGGGGTCAGGCGGGCTGGCCAGGTCAGTCCATTTGTCTGTGTGCAGGGACTGTGAAGACTATTCAGGATGACAGGTATGGGGCAGGATATAGGGCGGTAAGCTCCAGACCACCAAAAGAGAACCTCTCCCTCTGACTGGGAACAAAGAGTGGTATGAGCTGCTGTCATATTTTTTTTCCCCTCATTTCTCTTGAGATTTTAAACCAGCTTAACAAAGGATGATGCAGTGATAGAGATATGATCAATATATTTTGACAAGAAAAAAGAAACCATAGATATGTTATATAATTGATAAAAACTTTCTTTTCATTTAGACAGATTTTAAGTTTTTTCATCCATTAGCTTAGTTTCTTTAGAAAACAGAAAGAAATGATGGATTGTTATTTAAATAAAATAATGTGGAATTTTAATAGCTGTTATCACTAAAATTGTTCAGAAAAACTTAAGATTTTTATTTGCTGTATTTAGTAAAATGTTTAAATGACATGTATTGGCAAGATTACTTTGCAGGATATACATTTTATTTTATTACAGATTCAACAATTGATTTGCATGGTATAATTTTTTTAAAAATTGTGTGTTATAACATTCACTGATTACCAGATGCTTAAAGGAAGAAAGGAATACACACAAACAGATTTAACTAAGTACCAGTTTTAGTAGGAATGTAGAATGTAAGACATTTCCAATAAAATCAATACAACATGTATGCATTTTAATTTGTTTTTCTTTCTGTTTTGTATCAGTTGACTCACCTACATGTGAAATATTCTAAGCGCCAGTTGTATTTTGTGATGATGTAAACTGTTAACTCCTAATTAATACATGCTGTAAACCCAAAGGTACAAGCTATTTCTTTCTTAATTGATTTTAAACATTAGTTGCTCATTGAATAGATAAGTAGTGTGTGATATTCGATTACAGAGCAAGGCTCTCATTTAACCTTCTGTTCTTTCCTGTCCAGGATTTCAAACAAAATGCGATTTACCTCCCTTAGGTTCAGTAGGATTAGACTGCTAGCAGTAATCAGTAATCTATGAAATAGACCTGATAGAACTCCCACTTACTTGTTTGGCATTGTGTTCATGAATTTCAGCACATTTTGATAAAGTTAACCCATTGGAAAAACAGCCTTTGTACACAATATGGTGTGCAATATTTTTCTCATAAACCCAGAACATACTTTTATATGTAAAGTAAACAGGTAAATGTCTTGGTTCACAACTCGGTACTACTGTACATCTTAGAATTTAGTTTTAAAAGGTATGGACACAGTAATGTTCTTGTGTATGCAAATTTGATGGTCTTGCAGCACGTCGTCTAGCAATATATATCTATATATAGATATTAGATATATACTATACCATATATTCGTTATATATATATTACTCATATATATATATATATATATATATATATATATATATATATACATACACACACACACACACACACACACACACACACACACACACACACACACACACACACACACACACACTTACAGTCACAAAGGTAAGGGCTGTTCTGGTAGAAAGAAAGAAAAAAGCTGACCTTGTTTCCTCTTGGTGCTCTAGGAACAACATTACAATAATCTTCAAAGCAGGCCTTGGTATGTTGAGTGGACCCTGGTATGCAGACTGGCTAAATCTTTTCTCTGAAAGACAATGTAGTTCCTATTATGGAAGAGGACTGCATAAACAGTGGCCTAAAGCATTAGTGATATTAGTCATATCCGCTTACCTAACAGAGGTCTGAAAATAGGAGGTATTTAACTTCCAAATGAATTACAATGTATAGGCGGTAAAGGGTTTAGTGAGATTGAATTAAAAGCAAGATTGATCCAAAGGACGTGTTGATCATGACTAACGTAAGCAATTTGCTAAGTATACAATTTGAAATAATAACATTATTATTATTATTATTAATATTTAATAATAATAATAATAATAATAATAATAATGAACTTCAGTTGTTGAGAGGAGCAAAGATCTAGACATTTTGTATTTTAGGCTGGAATAAAACTGACATTCACTTAGTAATGCTGATGTGGTTTAAATCCACTTTACTTTTTAACAAGATGCAAATCAGTAAACACAGCCTCCATGTTTCTGCAAGTCAGAAAAAAGAAAAAAAAGAACATGGAAGTGAACTATTTAAATACACTAATTCAGAAAACATGCAGTTGTGAGCCCATTCTTGTTTAGCGCTTATCTGATTGTAAGACATGCTCTGAGCAGCCCTTCTTTTCAGTAGCCTGACACAGGCCTCAACCAGCAGGGGAATCTAAGCTAGTGTGACGCATATGCAGATAGTTGACTAATTTAAAATTTATATATTTTTTACAGATGTTAAGCAGTACCTGTAGCTTACCCACTGAAAACATAACATTAAAGTTTTGCCTAGATGTCAAAAGTGCTTATGCAGGCTCATTTGAATCGGTCAACTACGTAGATTGCAGTCAACAAAATTCTTCCATGGAGAAGCATTTAATAAAGCACATTTAAGTACTTTTTTTCATTTTTTTTTTCATTTTTTTTTTTATTAATATCAGTTTCCAAACAATTTGTCATGATTGCTGGCTTAGTGGCAGTGGAGGTTTAAACAGACTTGTACCTTGTAATTTATAAATGTTAGTCATTAATGTTTAGAACATATTTATAAAACATACCTGCCTTCTTTTTCATATTCGAAACATCTGTTACAGCTTTTCTATAAAAAAATATATATATATTATGGATATGCAAGTCCAAAGATAAGCATGTCTGCCATTTTGAATGGGATCTAGCTGAAAGTGCACTCTGTGCTGTTGAGAGTGAAAACAAACAGAGAAAAAGACAGATGATTCACTACTTTAGTAATTGTAATTTGCTGTTCATTAAGTGAACTTCTTACAGACATTCCTTATTTAGAACTATGAAGACTTATTCTGGGTGTTCCTAGTTTTAATATATTATTTTTTTTTTTCTATTGTGTAATTAGTGTAGACATTTGAATGGTAGTTGATTAGACCAGAATTATTTCTTCAACATGAAAATGTTTTGTAATTTGATTCTACTTTCACTAGTTTTCACTAGTTTCTTTTGTAATTGCCGTGACTTAATAGTGGAGTTTGTTCTGCAATATTGAGTGTCATTATACCATTATCAAAATGTACAGCTTGCTATTTGCGTGTTTCAATTAGGGACATCACATAATTAGTTTTCTTAGGCTGAGAATACATTGCTTTAAAGACATTTACTACTTGGAGCAAGTAGCTGGGTTTTCAAAAATGTAGCATTACACGTCCCCCAGGTGTTACTACAACTGTTTAAATAACGTACCTGTAATTTCAATTTTCATTATTAACATCCTGACAGCGTTTTACACTTATAACTTTAAAGTCTGTTTCAAAGCTCTTTTCAAAAGGATTGTAAGCACTTTTCAAATGTAAGGATTATTGCCCACATTGTCAAACAGGTAACACAGTAATAACAATCCACAGAAAAGCCAGAGCACTTGTTATGTTTTTTTGTTTGTTTGTTTGTTTGTTTGTTTGTTTGGGTTTTTTTAAATAGTAAAATTGCTCTTGCTGCAGAGAGTTAGCGTACAGAGCGGCCATTTTGAAAAGAAAATTGAAACAGACTAAAGTTCTCAGTGTAAAAATTTGTCAGAATGTTAACAATGAAAATCGAAATTATAAGTACGTTATTTAGACAGTTGTAGCAACACATGGGGACATACAACGCTATATTTTTTGGAACCCTGCTACTTACTATTTAAGGATAACCATTTTATTTATTTTTATTTTTTTTATATATGTATGTTTGTGGCCATTGTGCAAAACAGCTCAACAATATCAAAACAGCTTAACACAATGTTACTCATGAAAGTGAGGTAGAGGAACCCTGTTGTCATTTACAAGCTCACGGTTGTATACATAAGTTAAGAACTAAGCCTGCATCTTTAAAATTCTCAATTGCTTGGGGTTTACTAAGTCAATAAATGCTGGGAAAGGCTTAAAATACCTAGTAACTAGATTGATGTTTACTTTTCTCCACAAATCTCCTTTTCAGTTCAGCTAATACAGAGTTGAGTTTATTACCTGGAACCTATTTAATATCTATGGAAGAACTCTTAGAGCACCAATATTTCATGTAAATCTATTTTTTATTTTTTATTTTAGCTACCGAGTCTTTAATGTTATCTTAAGAAGTGGCTTTAAAAGTTTAACACCAATACACCGCAAAAAAATGCTGATTTTATGTTTATGTTGCTCAAAATTATGTGAAGGAAGCGCCATTTATGAGTTATGTATTTCAGTGCTAGCATTGTGGATTTTTTGCAATTCTATTAAATTGGTGAATATATATTAAACAATATTTGGCAAACAAAAATAAACAGAACAAGTCATGATTTAAGTTTATAAATATAACATTTATTTTATTGTTTTAAATTTTTTTAAAATTACTTTTTTTTTTTTTTTTTTTAATGTATAGCTATGACCAAAAGTTTTGCAACACCTTGAATTTTAGGATTTTTGTTGTGTTGTCGTTAAAACTCCTAATTTTTTGTTTGTTTTTTGAGATGTAATAAGCAACAGAAGTTTTTTTGTATGATAGCGCGCAAAAGTCTACCGGAAGCCGACATAATAGTAGAAGAGTATTTCATGTAAGATTTCGAAATGTCACATATTTCAATTTGTATGTTTTTTGTTAAGTATAGGGAAAATTAAAAAGCCTGTGCATAAGTAAAGAATCTCTGGACTGTCTCAGACAGAGCTGCAGACAAGAAAGCTTTTAGTGTAAAATTCAGGTCAGTTAATGCAGTGGGGAAGAAGTGTTCAGGCGACAGATTTTAAATCACCATAATATAAATATGCCTCCCTTTTCATCCGGAATTTGCTTTTTTTCAAGTCAATTTAAAAAGCAGACATGCATTTATGTCTATCTTTGTAATGTTAGGGATTAGGACAGTGAGGATTAAATGCTGCCTCTTAATCTTCCATATCAACTTTAAGAGTGAAAATATATTATGCAAATCAAATACATTCATTTGTGTTTACATTTTTTAATCTTTGTAATTTTAGTTCTAAGATGATGGAACTCATTTTAGCCTGATTTATTCTGAATCCCAAAGCAAGATGCCATACGATCTTTATCCCTATATCTTGGTGGATAAATGTTTGTCCTTTTCAGGTTTTGTTTTTAGTATAAAAAAAGACCTGCTTCTAGTTATATCAAGCTGAGTTTGTGACGACCAGAATTGTTTCCTGTTCTGCAGATGTGTGGCATGTTAGATAAAATTTTATTAAACTGCATTACTTTTTAAGTGAGTGAGTGGAGTCAGCGCTAACAGTAATCGATGGAGTATTACACCACAGATCAATTTAGCGTAGGTCTTCAGAAGACATTTCTCACAGTACAGACTGGGTTTTCTAAGAAATCATACAGAAATGTACCATTTACATTGTGATACAGAGGGCATACACTGAAATTACATTTACAAATCAAGGAAATAAAAAATATGGAAGTTGGTCAGTTTACCTGTCTGTCAGTATGTCTTTTGTGGGAATGTATTGCTTTATAAAATGGGTCTTTTTCTTCTGATTTGTCAAAACAGGTCACATGGGGGTGTGACTATTACAGCATATTCCTATGGGTTGAGACTTTTTTTTTCAAAAAGGGGCGAATCACTTGTAGATGTCCATACGCCGCTAGAATTTTGAAAATGGTAGCCATATTTAAATTAGCTTTATCTTTAGCCATATCTTTGGTACCACAAATTTTGCGTGGATACCTCCTGTCACTATTCCCGGATCACAAAAAAAAAAAAAAAAAGGGTCAACGTAATTGTCCTGTTGCACTTCCTCAGACAACAATGAATCAAACACAGTGTTGCTCGAAATTGCTTGCTGCATCTCCGCCTGCTGTTCAGAATGAACAACTAAAAAACGACATTGTTCAACTTAACATCTATAAATGGTGCTTCTTTTTTTTTTAATCAGTTCAATGTTTATTATTATTATTATTAATAATAATTAATAATTTTTAACTCATGCATTTTTGGTTTTATTTTTTAGGTCAGGTGGAAGGATATTTAATAAATACTTTTTTGTTAATTAAAACATTTTTACATTTTATTTTTTATTTAGTTAGTTGATCCATTTTATAAGCGCAGTAAGGCACTTCAGGGTGTGGCATTTAGTCTTATATCCACATATCCACATAGCCCATGGCTTCACCTTGTGACTTACAACTCACCCGGGGCGTGTGGATATTACAGTATATCCCACACCCTGTCGTGCCTTACTGCTTACATGCCACACAGTGCTGATTTAAAACAATAAGAGTTATTGAAACTCTTTTCTTCATCTTTTGTAACTAAAAGTTACTACTCTGTGCTGATTTGTGGCAGCATAGCTCTCAACAGAGCTTTTAATTCCATTCTTCTGTCCAGTGTTTGGACTTAAATGTGTCATAGCTGCTGGGATTTAGTAGCGTTGAAATTAAATATGTGCAGCCAGACTTGCTTTCTTTGTTTTGATGTTGAATGTGGAGCGATTACTTTAAATGACAAGCTTGAGGGAGAGTATTTAACAGTACAGTAGTTGTAGGAGAGACCTTGGGTGTGGTGTGTAAACTGGTCTCTGTGCCACTGCTCCTTTTAAAATAAGAACCACCTCAAAAAATAAAAACACAGCTGAAATGCACATTGTAGTAATTCATAGTTATTTTGTTTGGCTTGCATTTGTTATGATGATAATTATTATTATTCTTACATGACTTAACCAGACAACCAGTAAGGTTGTGCATTGGCAGCACCCATAAAGCCTTATTATTATAATTGTCTGAAATTTAAAAAAGTAAAAATAAGGGAAGCAATTTAGAGATCTTTGATGCATTTTTTTGGAATCTGTTTAAAAATTCAAAAAGGTGATTTTCTTTTCTATTTTGTGAAGTACCTCAGTTTTTGAAGACATTTGACTTGTGAAACTTCTTTTAGACGGAATGTACACGCATACCTTTCCAGTAAGAATTTCGGTCAAGTTGCCAACTGCTACATTGCCAATGGTATAGCATTACATTTATTTCTTCAGGCTCAATAGTGGTTACTGGTAACATGTGTTTGTAGGGTGTCAGTATTGATGGAATTTTATACCTGGCCAGATTCCAAGTAATGCTGGTATGTGTTTAAAATAGTTTAAGGAACAAAACAGGCTTTTGTTGTTTTTTAAGCCAGAGGCCCTAGCTGTACACCGGAAACTGTGCTATAGTTCCAGAGACGTACAAATAAGTAAGTATTACCGAAAAACGTTGATGGAAAGAGATAGGGCTTAATTTTACCACATAGATGTTATTAAGGAATATTTGTGGTGAAACAGGGTTCCAGGGTAATTATGCCATATATTATTTTAGGTACTTGTTCATTAAATTGCTGATTCTTTAGTTAATGAGTGGAAGATTTCATGTTTGCATAGAAACCCTTAATTTGTCCAGAAGAAAAGAACAACTCTGCTTTTTTCAGGAAATTATTATATTTCAAACTAAGACCGTACGTCTGTAGGCCTATTTCATTTTTTTTTTTCTTGGCAAGTTCGCAGAAGACATAAAATGAGTATTAAAAATGCTACACATTTCATTACATTTATATTGCTGTTGTTGTACAGCATATATTGGATTGAAATGTTTTAAAATACATCTCTCCCATAAAATAATATATGGTTATTATTTAAAATTCAGACTAAGTCAACAATAATTAATAGATCATTTAATGTGCGTTTGTACTAGCAGAGACAGCAAATAAGCTTCCTGGGATTTGGTGTTGTTCCTTTGACGGACGAGGGAGTCTCTTATGTACTCATTTGCATTGTTTTGTCACTGTCTTTTCTGTCTGCCCTTCATAATTACCAGTCACCCATCTTGCCTACCACGACAACAGAGCAATCCCAGGCAGCAAGGTGATGTACATTGGCATTCTGAGAGGGACCCAGGGACAAATCGTTAAATGAAGTGATTGGTCCCTCCACGCTGTAGTGTTGGTTGATTGCCAAACAGTAATCCAGTACAATTAACCATCAAAGAGACGAGTGTGCCACATTAGTGTTGTAGATTGGCTCACAACCACCTGTAAAAACAGCTTTTGGACAGATCAGGAAATTCATACCCTTATTTTCAGTTCCTTTTATATTAAGGTTATTTGCAGATTTGTAGTTATTATGCCTGTTTGGTAAACAGTTTTTATTTTCGTTTTGCCTGAGTTTGCGCTTTGTGTTAGTTAATGATTCTGTCTCCCTTTTTTTTATTTTTTTTTACCAGATATATATATATATATACTCCCTTAAATCACTGTCTACAAGGAAGTTACTGCTTTTGACAGCAAAAAAAAAAACAGGAAAGAAGTATTAAGTAAACCCAGGATAAAATATATTTCGTTGTATCCAACATCAAAGCCTTTATAACAACAAGTGTTTTCTTTGTAGTCTTTCCTTGAACTGTTTTTGTTTTCAGTAGTAAACCTGAAATAATGTTAAAACTCAAGGAAAAGTTACATGATGCTTCAAACATTTAGATTCCTAGAGTCTGTATGTAACCACTTACTGAGGCTGGCAGAACAAAAATGGTAAGCTTAAACCTCATAAATCAGAAATCCCTGAGTTAGAGGTTCTGAACAGCTTGTATTTTTTGCCAATAGCATCTATAAAGAAAAAGAAAAAATGCATATTTTAACCTGTGCTACAGACATGTCTGTCACATCATAAAAAGTGCTTTACCTGTGCTGCGGATGTACCTGGAACGTCATTATTAAAAACGGGATCGCTCATCAAGGAGTTATTGCATAACATATTAGGTTGGTGGCTAATTTCATTGTATTATACGGATAAAATATATTTGATGTGACGCAGTTGTTAAATGTAATTTACAACCTATTAGAACGCAAGCAGTGACTATGTTTGGCTTGTACTGTGAAACATCCCAAATGAATTTAAAACAATCTGTGTGTAACATTCATTTTCTTTTCAGTGAGGATTAATAATAATAATAATAATAATAATAATAATAATAATAAATGTTTACCTTTGATTAGTAGCTGTTTTATTGAGCTGTGCTTCATGAAATCAACTTTGAAGTAACATCTGACTCTTTGTCTACATCTTGTTTTGTTGATGTTGATGGTCGAGGAAGATGCTTCCCGCTTCTGACTCTGATCACATGACACCATTGTAATATGTCAAGTATGTGGGAGGTACTGCAGTTGCAACCTTTTTTTTTTTTTTTTTTTTGTCCAGTGGCGTACACTCGGCGATCAGAGGGTAAAAGTAAACATTAGGAACCATGTGTTTTTTATATATAGTTACTGTGTGTGAAACTGCGTCTGGTTTAGTTAGCTGGAGAGAAACTGTTAGGCTAGTGAGATAGATCTGCTTTACGAATACTGTATCTTATTTTTGCAATCCCTATAGTTCTCTTTCTTCCTTTATAATTTTGTTAGGTTTAATTTAATCCTTCTACCTTCCCCCAAAAATCTTTTGTCCATCTTTGTATATTTCATCAGATTTTTTTTCCTGTTCATCTGATCTCTTTCTTTTCATCACATTTCTTTTTTTTTTAAATAATGATATTGATTGTAATTTATTACATTTATTTTGTAGGATATATATTTTTTCAGCTCCCTCCATTTCTCTCTACGATTTGTCAACGATTTGTGTTTCTGGGGGTTGGTTTTTAAATTTATACTACACATGCATGTTGCCCCCTCTCCTTTCCCCATATCCTAAAAACGATTTGATTGGAGTTGTTGGTTTAAGTTTATTTTTCTATTGCTCCATTAAAAAATAAAAAATAAATAAATAAATAAAAACTTTATATTATGTAAAAAATATATTGTATTGCAATTGTGAAAGACTTGGCTTTGATTTTTTCATTGTGTTTTTTTTTTTTAATTATTTATTTTGTTATTGAGTTATCACCTTTCCCCTCACAACACATATAATTGTATTGGACATCATATAGATGTTCTACCGTGACTTGCCAAAATAACTTTTATAATTGACTGATTTTATTATCTCATTGTATATTTCAGATCAGATTTTTTTTTTTTTAATGTTATACATTATTTTTTTTTTTTTTCATTTCATTTTTTTTTTTTTTTTTTTTTTTTGGGGGGGGGGGCATTTTGATTAGTATTTATTGATTTATTTATTAGGTTATGTTTTTTTTTTTTTCACCTCCCCATTTCTCTCTAGGATTTCACAGTAATTATTAGATTTTTTTTGGGGGGTGGTTTTTCAATTTATACTGTACAGGTCTAAATATATATATACACACAGTGCCTATAGAAAGTCTACACCCACTTGAACTTTTTTCACATTTTGTGGTGTCAGTGCCTCAGAGTTTCATGCATTTAAATTAGGATTCTTTTTTACATATAGCTACACACCATACTCCACACTGTTAAAGGGAAAAAAAAAAATACTGAGAAAAAATTATATGTTAAAAATACAAAACTGAAAGATCATAATTGGATAAGTCTCCACCCCCCCTGAGTTAATACTTGGTGGAAGCACCTTTGGCAGCAATTACAGCTGTGAGTCTGTTGGGATAGGTCTCTACCAACTTTGCACACCTAGATTTGGCAATATTTGACCATTCTTCTTTACAAAACTGTTCATGCTCTGTCAAGTTCCTTAGGGAGCGTTGATGGACAGCAATCTTCAAGTCATGCCACAAATTTTCGATTGGAGTTAGGTCGGGGCTCTGACTGGGCCACTCAAACATTTACCTTTTTGTTCCTTAGCCACTCCAGTGTAGCTTTGGCTGTGTGCTTTGGGTCGTTGTTATGCTGAAAGATGAACTTCCATCCCATTTTCAACTGTCTTGGGAAGGGCACTCAAGGACTTGCTCATGGTTGAGTCTTTGCTTTGAAATGCACTACCCAGTAGAGGGAACCTACAGGAACTGCTGAATTTATCCTGAAATCATGTGAATCACTACAATTTAACACAGGTGGAAGCCACTTAACTTGGTGTGTGATTTTGAAGGTAATAGGTTACACCTGAGCTAATTTAGGATTGATATTACAAGGGGGTGGACACTTATCCAACCAAGCTATTTTAGTTTTTATTTTTAATTAATCCTTTCCCGACATCTCAAAAACGATTTGTTGCAGTTGCTGGACTGATTTTATTTTTAATTTACTACAATTAAAGTGTGTTTGTTTTTTGTTTTTTTATTGAATTATCCTCTCACAACACACATTGCATTTATATAAGGTATAATTTTATTTTTGCATTTTTTCATTTATAATTTTATTTGTACTGGGCAGTGGAGGTTTTATTTTGGTCAGTAAAATGCAAGGTGGTGGCTCAGTGCAGGGGCTGTTGCTGACCTCATAATGGAGTCTGACTCGGAGGGTGATTTTTTTTGTCCGATGAATCTGGTAGTGAGTATGTGCCAAGTGACACTTTCTCCAATGAAGTATCAAGCAGTGGTGAGGAAGAGGAGCCGATGGACATTAAGCCTGAGCCCCTACAAGAACAGGATACAGTAGGTGGGCCTGAACCAAGGGATGGTAGATTTCAGCCACTCTGCTACTGGACTCCCCCTAACAACATCCAGCCTCAAAATTCTCCTTTTTCTGGCACACCAGGTACCAGGATGAACACAACTGGATTTATCCCAATTAACTTGTTCATCACTTATGACCTGTTTGAATATTTGGTTACCGTAACCAATTCGTATGCCCAACAATATATGGCACAACATGCAGACAACTTGGGGCCACATTCTGTGTGTGTCCCCACTAATGTAATAGAAATGAAAACGTTCTGGGGTTTGTCCCTTCTTATGGGACTGGGGGATAAACCTAAATTAGATTTATATTTATACATTCAGTGCATTCCCATGAAACGTGCCCGTTATGGGATTAAACTATACAAACTCTGAGAGCTCGACTGGGTACACTCATCAGTTCAGAGTGTACACGGGAAGGATTCTCAGATTGAGCCGCCTGGCTGCCGCTCATGGTTCCAGAAAAGTGAGAGAATTGTGTTGGATATGGTTTTTCCCCTCCTAAACCTGGACTACCATTTGTCTGTAGATCATTTCTCTGTTTAGGGCCTTGTACACATCCCAAACAATGGCTTGTGGCACAGTAAGACCAAACAGGAAGGGATTTCCTTGTCAATTGGTAGCCAAGAAACAGAAGCGTGACGAAACAGCGCTCTGCACTGTGAGGAACTGCTCCAATGAAATACACAGATAAAAAAGATGTTCACCTCTCCACCATCCACAGTGAGGCAAGAATAGCAGTTCCTGTGTGAGGTACGGGCACAGTGTGTCGAGGACTACAATAAAAACATGTGAGGCGGGGATAAGTCGGACCAGGTGCTGGAGCCATACAATGCTGCTCGGAAGACCATGGCATGGTACAAAAAACCTGTCATGTACATGGTCCAGATTTCTTTGTACAACAGCCATGTAGTGTACAGTACGGTTTTAGACCTCTGTGATCTCAAGCTTTCTGTTTGATGCACAACAAATGCCAGAGACTGAAAGAGTGGAAACAGTAGCAAGACTTGGTGAACTTCTTTTTTTTTTATACAGATACTGCCACAGCCTGAGCAAAAAAGCCATGCCACAAAAAATGTGCCGTGTGTTCCACGGGGTGCCCGGTATTACTGACCCCGCTGTCCCTAATAGCGGTATTTTGTGGTCACATGACCAAGTAAACCACAAAAACTTGGCACCAATAGAAACTTCAGAGTGGCAAAAAGAACAATGTGTAGTTTGCCAGGGGTATCTAAAAAGGAACATATAGTAATTCTGATGTAAAACAGGCGATTCCCAAAATTACAAAATGCCTGTAGCGCAGTGTGTCACCAGGAC
>NC_054536.1:75652319-75804819 GCF_017654505.1 Polyodon spathula
CCTGGCGCAAAAATTCAAGAAGCTCGGCTTTGTTTGATGGCTTGTGACCATCCATCTTCCTCTTGATCACATTCCAGAGGTTTTCAATGGGGTTCAGGTCTGGAGATTGGGCTGGCCATGACAGGGTCTTGATCTGGTGGTCCTCCATCCACACCTTGATTGACCTGGCTGTGTGGCATGGAGCATTGTCCTGCTGGAAAAACCAATCCTCAGAGTTGGGGAACATTGTCAGAGCAGAAGGAAGCAATTTTTCTTCCAGGACAACCTTGTACTTGGCTTGATTCATGCGTCCTTCACAAAGACAAATCTACCTGATTCCAGCCTTGCTGAAGCACCTCCAATTTTCAGCTTTGCCCAACACCTGGTCGGCTAATGGTTAGACGGAGACCTGTTGAGGCCTACAAGCCACAGTGTCTCGCACCCACTGTGAAATGTGGTGGAGGATCGGTGATGATCTGGGGGTGCTTCAGCAAGGCTGGAATCGGGCTGATTACTCAAACACATACCTATAAGTAGTAAAACCAGAGAAACTGATAATTTTGCAGTGGTCTCTTAATTTTTTCCAGAGCTGTGTGTGTGTGTGTGTGTGTGTGTATATACACACAGGTGTGCTCAAATTTGTTGGTACCTTTACAGCTCATTGAAATAATGCTTCATTCCTCCTGAAAAGTAATTAAATTAAAAGCTATTTTGTATACTTGCATGCGATTGGTATGTCATAGAATAAAGCAAAGAAGCTGTGAAAAGAGATGAATTATTGCTTATTCTACAAAGATATTCTGAAATGGCCTGGACACATTTGTTGGTACCCCTTAGAAAAGATAATAAATAATTGGATTATAGTGATATTTCAAACTAATTAGTTTCTTTAATTAGTATCACACATGTCTCCAATCTTGTAATCAGTCATTCAGCCTATTTTAATGGTGAAAAGTAGTCACTGTGCTGTTTGGTATCATTGTGTGCACCACACTGAACATGAACCAGAGAAAGCAAAGAAGAGAGTTGTCTGAGGAGATCAGAAAGAAAATAATAGACAAGCATGGTAAAGGTTAAGGCTACAAGACCATCTCCAAGCAGCTTGATGTTCCTGTGACAACAGTTGCAAATATTATTAAGAAGTTTAAGGTCCATGGAACTTTAGGCAACCTCCCTGGGTGCGGCCAGCAATTGGAAAATCGACCCCAGATTGAACAGAAGGATAGTGCAAATGGTAGAAAAAGTACCAAGGATAACTGCCAAAGAGATAAAAGCTGAACTCCAAAGAAAAGGTACGTCAGTTTCTGATCGCACCATCTGTCGCTTTTTGAGCGAAAGTGGGCTCCATGGAAGAAGACCTAGGAGGACTCTACTTTTGAAAGAAAAACATAAAAAGGCAGACTGGAATTTGCTAAAATGCATATTGACAAGCCACAATCCTTCTGGGAGAATGTCCTTTGGACAGATAAGTCAAAACTGGAGCTTTTTTGCAAGTCACATCAGCTCTATGTTCATAGACGAAAAAATAAAGCTTTCAAAGAAAAGAACACCATACCTACAGTGAAACATGGAGGAGTCTCGGTTATGTTTTGGTGCTGTTTTGCTGCGCCTGGCACAGGGTGCCTTGAATCTGTGCAGGGCACAGTGAAATCTCAAGACTGTCAAGGCATTCTGGAGCGAAACGTACTGCCCAGTGTCAGAAAGCTCTGTCTCAGTCCCAGGTCATGGGTCCTCCAACAGGATAATGACCCAAAACACACAGCTAAAAGCACCCAAGAATGGATAAAAACAAAACATTGGACTATTCTGAAGTGACCTTCTGTGAGTACTGATCTGAATTCTATCGAACATCTATGGAAACTGCTGAAACGTGCAGTCTGGAGCAGGCACCCATCAAACCTGAGACAGCTGGAGCAGTTTGCTCAGGAAGAGTGGGCCAAACTACCTGTTAACAGGTTCAGAAGTCTCATTGAGAGCTATAGAAAACGTTTGATTACAGTGATTGCCTCTAAAGATTGTGCAACAAAATATTAGGTTAGCGGTCCCATCATTTTTGTCCATGCCATTTTCATTTGTTTTATTATTTACAATATTATGTTGAATAAAAATCAAAAGCAAAGTCTGATTTCTATTATATATGGAAAAACAATGGTGGATGCCAATTGCTTTTGTCAGTTTCAAGTTATTTCAGAGAAAATTGTGCATTCTTTGTTTTTTGTGGAGGGGTACCAACAAATTTGAGCACGTGTGTGTGTGTGTGTGTGTGTGTGTTATATATATATATATATATATATATATATATATATATATATATATATAAAAATTTACAGTACCAGTCAAAAGTTTGAATACACTTGCTGAAAACTAGGTTTTTTCATAATTGACAGTGTTTTACGTCGTATACGTTTCTGTAAATACTTGAAAATGAAAACACGTTACAATATAGAAAACAAAACATAAGGAGTATCAAAACAATGTTCAAGAAAATTGAAAATTGTCTCTATATCTTGGATTCCTCAGAATAGTCACCCTTTGCCTTAATAACAGCCTCACAAACACGAGGCATTTGGTTAACAAGTTACAGAAGGAAATCACCCGACATGTCTTCCCAGCTCTTCTGCAGCCATTCCCAGAGATGTAGGGCACTTGCTTTGCTTTGACTCATCTGTCTAGTTCGTCCCATACAAGTTCTATGGGATTGAGGTCTGGAGACTGGGCAGGCCAGGTCATTAGATTGAGTTGTCCTTCACTTTCCTTCTTTACGAGAGATTTCTTGTACAACTTTGAGGTGTGTTTTGGGTCATTATCTTGCTGAAGAATGAAGGACTGCCCAACTAGCTGTAATCCTGATGGAATGGCATACCTCTGAAGTATGCTATGATAGCCATGCTGGTTGAGCTTGCCATGGACCTGGTAAAAATCACCAACTCTGTCACCAGCAAAGCAACCCCAGACCATGACACTGCCTCCTCCATGCTTGACAGTGGGACTCCATAAGACCGACTTCCATTCCTCAAACGTCCAGTTTCTTATTTGGCCCAGGCAAGTCGCTTCCTCTTATTCTGCACTCTTAACAATGGTTTCTTTGCAGCAGTTCTTCCAGTTAGGCCAGCTTCACGTAATCTCCTTTGAACAGTTGATGTTGAAACATCTGTACTTCTAGTAGCATTTAGCTGAGCTTATATTTCAGGGGCAGTTAATCACCGGTTTCGCAGATTTGTGACTCGAATGAACTTGTTCTCTGATTCTGAGGTCACCCTTGGCCTGCCTGTCCTTGTTCGGTCCTCATGAGTGCCAGTTTCTTCAAATCGTTTGATGGTCTTGTCCACAGCAGTTACAGACACTTGCAAAGTCAAGTGTCTGTAAGAAATGAAGGTCAATCTTTGTCTTAAAGATTGACCTTCATTTCTTAAAGTAATTACAGACTGTCTTTTCTCCTTGCTTAACTGAGCGTATTTTGCCATTTTCTGCTCCCTTACATTCAGGAATGACAAACTTGTGCCTATGCAACCTATATTTATAGTAATCATGGATCCTCACCTGTTAACAATAATTGGTGACAAAAGGTTAATTAGGTAACATGCTAGTTAACACAGAGAACATCTAACAAAGACACTTTTAAACTTAGGCCAGTGTTCTAACACCGTGTTATACACATTTCAGACATTTAATTGACTGAAATGTGTGCTTGGACTGAAATCCCCTTGCTTAGGGTGACCATTTCATTGAAATTGACAAGATTTACATTTTCATTTAAAAATTAAAATTTTGAATAAAATTCACTTACGATTATCAGCCTTTGTAAGTACATGTATCATATTATGATATATTAAGTGTTTATAGACAAGTTTATACAGTTAAAAGCATAGATAATCATGAAAAACCTGGATTCAAGCAGGTGTACTCAAACTTTTGATTGGTACTGTGTGTGTGTGTGTGTATATATATTACACACACAGTGCCTTGCAAAAGTATTCAGACCCCTGACCAATTCTCTCATATTACCGAATTACAAATGGTACATTGAAATTTTGTTCTGTTTGATATTTTATTTTTAAACACTGCAACTTAGAATCAATTATTGTAAGGCGACATTGGTTTTATGTTGGGAAATATTTTTAAGAAAAATAAAAAATTGAAATATCTTGCTTGCATAAGTATTCAACCCCTGTGCTGTGGAAGCTCCCAGTTTGCACCGATAAAAGAAATTGCCCAAACGAGGACACAATTACCTTACCGTTGGCCTCCACCTGTAAACCATTAAAGTTGCTGTCACATTTTCTGGATAAAAACCCCATTGTTGAAGGATCATTGGTAAGGCTGTGAATCTGAAGGAAAATGAAGACCAAAGAGCATTCTGCAGAAGTTAGAGATAAAGTAATACAAATGCATAGATTAGGGAAAGGGTACAAAATAATATCCAAGTGTTTGGATATCCCAGTGAGCACAGTTGGATCAATAATCAGGAAGTGGAAGCTGCATCACACCACCCAGGCACTGCCAAGAAAAGGCCTTCCCTCAAAACTCAGCGCTCAAACAAGAAGGAGACTTGTGAGAGAAGCCACAGAGAGGCCAACAATCACTTTGAAGAAGCTACAGAGTTCAGTGGCTGGGATTGGAGTAATGGTGCACCAGTCAACCATATCAAGAGCTCTGCATAACACTGGCCTGTATGGGAGGGTGGCAAGAAAGAAGCTGTTACTCAAAAAGTACCATCTGAATGCAAGTCTGGAGTTTGCCAGAAAGCATGAGAGTGACCCAGCTGCGATGTGGGAAAAGGTTTTGTGGTCAGATGAGACCAAGACAGAGCTTTTTGGCCAAAACTCAAAGCGCTATGTGTGGCGCAAACCTAACACTAGCCATGCCTCAAGACACACCATCCCTACAGTGAAGTATGGTGGTGACAGCATCATACTGTGGGGATGCTTCTCATCAGCAGGGACTGGGCATTCTGTTACAATTGAAGGAAGAATGGATGGAGCAAAATCCAGGAAAATACTGCAAGAGAATCTGCTTCAGTCTGCTAAAAAACTGAAGCTTGGGAGGAAATTCACCTTTCAGCAGGACAATGATCCCAAGCACAAGGCCAAAGCAACATTGGAGTGGCTCAAGAACAAAAAGGTGAATGTCCTACAGTGGCCCAGTCAAAGTCCTGATCTATGGCACTATTTGAAAATTGAGGTCCATAAGTGTCGTCCAACCAACCTGAAGAACCTGGAGCAAATCTGCCAAGAAGAATGGGCCAACATCACTCCGACACTGTGTGCAAAGCTGGTACATACTTACCCCAAAAGACTTAAAGCTGTTATTGCAGCGAAAGGTGGCTCTAACAAATATTAATGTGTGGGAGTTGAATACTTATGCAAGCAAGATATTTCACTTTTAATTTTTCTTAAAAATATTTCACAACATAAAACCAATGTCACCTTACAATAATTGATTTTGAGTTTCAGTGTTTTAAAATAAAATATCGAACAGAACGAAATTTCAATGTACCATTTGTAATTCAGTAATATGAGAGAATTGGTCAGGGGTCTGAATACTTTTGCAAGGAACTGTGTGTGTGTGTGTGTGTGTGTGTGTATATCCCTCCTGAAGTCCAACTTGCACTGCCTCAAAGTTGCAGGAGGGGGTGACAACGGGTTCTTAAGACGAAGTACAGTGGGGTCCCCTGACACTGGCAGGTTCAACCGTGCTGTGAAAGCTTGAGTAACGTACTCGGCCAAAGTGGAAGGGGCACTCACCAGCCCACCTGGCCAGCGTGGTGAGTTATGGCCCAACCCCCTCCACCCATGATGAAAGCACAGACAAAAATATGGCCTTCATTCCCCACAGGCTGGAATCCTGCCGATCAAGGCAGCAGCCGGTTAGGCATGAAGGAAGAAGGTGCTAAGAATCAGCAAGTTACGATTTTAGGTTACCACAGAACACTGACCAAGATTTGGAAATAAAACTTGGAAGAATCAAGTTGGACATTGTAGGATTAAGCAAAGTGCGACGAAAAGATGAAGGACTACTTGAACTCAAGAATGAACATCTTCTATTCTAACAAAGCACTACAGATGGACTAACAGGTGTTAGAATAACGTAGTAGAGATTGACAGCGCATCAGAGAGGTCCGCAAGACATAGTGAAAGTTTCAAGGAAGTATGAACCCAAGTATGCGCACCAACAACAAGCTATTTGGATAAAGAAGTCGGAAGATTTTTATGAAGAAGTACAAGAACTACACGAAAAATGGGAATAGCCACTATAAGTTCATCATCAGTGGCTTTAATGCCAAAATAGGAGCCCAGCAAGAAGATGGGAATTTGGTCAGCAAATTTGGACATGACAACAGGAACAATAAGGGCAACTAATCGAATTTGCAGAGAACAATAACTTATTCAACATGAGCACCTTCTTCCAGAAGAAACCCATCAGGAAATGGACACGGAGATGAGTGAAGAATGAAATTGACTACATACTCAACAACTAGAAGCACACCGTACAAAATGTCTCAGTACTAAACAATTTTAACACAGGAAGTGACCACAGACTTGCAAGATGCAAAATAAACCTAAACAGCACCGGAGAGGGTGAAATGCGTGATGACGAAATCCAACACAATCAATGTAGAAATGCTCCAGAAGCAAAGCCTGGTGTTTCAACTGGAACTGAAGAACAGATTCAACACTCTGCAAGATCTGCAAAAAAGATGAAGCAATCAAGGAAATCAAAATCAATAAGGAAGTGCCGTAAGTAACTGCATCAACAGCAAAAAACATCACTGGAACACAGAGTACAAAATGCGACCAAAAGATCACGCAAGAGACAAAAGATATGAAGAATAGAAGGGAAATGAAACAATCAGCAACTCTGAAGTCAAAGACTGAATACATTAAGCTCTGCAAGACAGTAAGAAAGCGCATTACTGAGGATATACGATCATTCAACTGTAGGTTGATAGAGAAAACTATTGAAAACAACCGAAGCATGAAGAAAGCAGAACAAAGACTAATCATCGGGGGGAAAAAAAGAGATTTTAGCAGTCAAACAAGAGGACGGGACTGTCATCAAGAACAATGAATTGATTTTGAAGAGAGTCTTTCAAAAAACATTATATCAAGATGAAAAGAGCAACGTAGCAGATGACGAAGATGAGACAGAAAAAACGTAACCCGAGGAAGAAGTTCCAGACATTCTACTGAAAGAAGTGAAACAAAGACAACAGGAGGCTAGCATCAAAGCGGGTTTGAAAATGAACCTGAAGAAGACTCAAGTCATGTTCAATAAATATACCACTCCACAGGCAATTTAAGTCAATAGTATCAAGCTTGAAGAAGTCAATAACCATGTATACTTACTACTTATAGGACAGTTAGTTTTGGCAACGGATTATGTATAGATGTGTGTGTGTGTGTGTAAATGCAGTAATACAAAGGATATTAAAACATGTTAGGAATCCAGAACTGTGTTCACAGTTATACTGTAAATAAAGAAGCTTTGTCACAATGTTTTAATGATGAGAAATTTCTTTTATATTTACCAGACAATATGAAATGCTAAATTGAAATTGCAAGCCCTTTTTGTAAGTGTTTTGTTTGAAATGCGTAATACGTTTTAACTAATTAACACATCTGTACTAACCTACCGGTATTTTATTTTAGCTTATCAAGTACCCAAACAATTTCAAGAACATATCTTCTTTACTTTACTGAACCACACTTAAGACAATAATTCCAGCTGCATTGGCTTTTACAAATTCATTGTATTAATTCAAATGTAAAATAAAAGTATTAAAAACAGTGCTGCTTGCATCAATTAAAAAAGCAACAAAAAAATAAATAAACTAAACAGTGCACCATCTAATAACCAGTAAACAAAATATTTTAATGTTACATAGGGTGCAGTACAATTGCATACATATTTCAGCTGTATAAGTTCAGTGTACAAGTATATCACTGCATTGCACTGATATGTAGAATAAGTTGCAGTATGTATTCAAGTCATTCAGAGTTCCAACAAAACGGGCCATAAAAACAGTGGGGGCTGGTGACCAAAATTGTAGGATGTTCACACCTCAGATGCTGGTGAGGGGGTGGGGCCCAGGGGGCCAACCTCAGTGGTAGAAGCACTGTCCAGTGGATCTGTTTCTTGTTGGAAGCGATAGAAAAAGTTTGCTCTGTGATGTCCTATCCTGGCATATTTTTCGATTACTTTATTATTAAAGTCAGGTATGTCAGCCATCATGTATTAAGTCAGGTATGTCAGCCATCATGTATTAAGCCATGATCAATTAAAAAAAAATATTCAGCGAAAAAAGGCACTTTACAGAGCATTAAAAAAGGACCAAAAAGAAAGTACGCAGAAAGAGTACACAGAACTGCAAATGCAAGTCAAAAAGGAAGTTAGAAAGGCCAAGAGAGAAATAGAAATAAACATTGCTAAGGGAGCTAAAACCAATTCCAAAATGTTTTTCCAATATTACAACAGCAAGAGAACATTCAAAGAGGAGATTAAATGTTTAAGAGATACAAATGGCAAAATCGTAGATGAAGAAAAAAAAATAGCAAATATGTTAAATGATTACTTTTCACAAGTTTTTACAAAGGAAGATACTGACAACATGCCCCACATGTCATCCAGTTCCTGTCCAGTTTTAAATAACTTTAGCATAACTGAGGCAGAAGTGTTAAAGGGACTAGGAGCTCTTAAAATAAACAAATCCCCTGGGCCGGATGAGATCCTCCCAGTAGTACTCAAAGAAATGAAAGAAGTTATTTACAAACCGCTAACCAAGATCATGCAGCAGTCTCTTGACACAGGGGTGGTACCGACAGACTGGAAAATTGCAAACGTAATACCGATCCACAAAAAGGGAAACAAAACTACAGACCAGTAAGCCTGACTTCTATTATATGCAAACTTATGGAAACTATAATAAGATCCAAAATGGAAAATTACCTATATGGTAACAGGGTACTGGGAGACAGTCAACATAGTTTTAGGAAAGGGAGATCGTGCCTAACTAACTTGCTTGATTTTTTTGAGGATGCAACATCGATAATGGATAATTGCAAAGCATATGACATGGTTTATTTAGATTTCCAGAAAGCTTTTGACAAAGTCCCGCACAAAAGATTAATTCTCAAACTGAACGCAGTTGGGATTCAAGGAAACACATGTACATGGATTAGGGAGTGGTTAACATGTAGAAAACAGAAAGTACTGATTAGAGGAAAAACCTCAGAATGGAGTGTGGTAACCAGCGGTGTACCACAGGGATCAGTATTAGGTCCTCTGCTATTCCTAATCTACATTAATGATTTAGATTCTGGTATAGTAAGCAAACTTGTTAAATTTGCAGACGACACAAAAGTAGGAGGAGTGGCAAACACTGTTGCAGCAGCAAAGGTCATTCAAAATGATCTAGACAAGATTCAGAACTGGGCAGACACATGGCAAATGACATTTAATAGAGAAAAGTGTAAGGTACTGCACGCAGGAAATAAAAATGTACATTATAAATATCATATGGGAGATATTGAAATTGGAGAAGGAATCTATGAAAAAGACCTAGGCGTTTTTGTTGACTCAGAAATGTCTTCATCTAGACAATGTGGGGAAGCTATAAAAAAGGCTAACAAGATGCTCGGATACATTGTGAAAAGTGTTGAATTTAAATCAAGGGAAGTAATGTTAAAACTGTACAATGCACTAGTAAGACCTCATCTTGAATATTGTGTTCAGTTCTGGTCACCTCGCTATAAAAAAGATATTGCTGCTCTAGAAAGAGTGCAAAGAAGAGCGACCAGAATTATTCCGGGCTTAAAAGGCAGGTCATATGCAGACAGGCTAAAAGAATTGAATCTGTTCAGTCTTGAACAAAGAAGACTACGTGGCGACCTAATTCAAGCATTCAAAATTCTAAAAGGTATTGACAGTGTCGACCCAAGGGACTTTTTCTGCCTGAAAAAAGAAACAAGGACCAGGGGTCACAAATGGAGTTTAGAAAAAGGGGCATTCAGAACAGAAAATAGGAGACACTTTTTTACACAGAGAATTGTGAGGGTCTGGAATCAACTCCCCAGTAATGTTGTTGAAACTGACACCCTGGGATCCTTCAAGAAGCTGCTTGATGAGATTTTGGGATCAATAAGCTACTAACAACCAAACGAGCAAGATGGGCCGAATGGCCTCCTCTCGTTTGTAAACTTTCTTATGTTCTTATGTTCTTATGTCTTTTTCAATTTGTAACGTGGCTAAAGCATTTAATCGTTCAGTTTTCATGCATTAAAAAATATACATATAAAAAGTGAGATGTTGAAATTAGACAAACATGTTAAACACACCAAATGTGCTTAAATTAATGTAATGAAATTAAGATATGTATTTATTTAAATTTAAGTTGTCCCTGAATCTAAATCAATCTCAAGTTCAAAGACCAAGAACAGGAACAAATAAGACCTTAAATGGAAGTCACAATTAAGGCCAAAGGGGGAAAAAAAAAAAAAAAGAAAAACCCCACTGTAATTAACAATGAAGTTGATTTTTTAAAATTATTTTCAGGAACCAGCAGATAATTTATATAGACCTAATAAAAGACTGATCAGCTACAAACATTAACAAAAATTGTAATTTAAAATCACCTAGAAAAAAAGGCCTGACTTGGCTATCAACAAGATTAAAAAAAAAAAATATACCATATTATATAAATAATATTAAAATAATACAAATATACTGTACGGTATATTTAATAACCCCAAACAGGCATTTGTGGTTGGTAAATTAACAAAAGAAAAAAAAGAAAAATTGCCGAACACAGCAAGATATTACTGAGCTTAAGTTAAAGCACTGCTGAAGAGCAGCCTCGGGAGACTGCACAAAATAAAGGCAGAGTGCAAGTGTGAAAAGAACAAAGTTGAACAAATAAGAGTATTCTTAAACATTAGAGTTAGACAACGATAATTAGACTTGTGAGTTTTATTTTAATATTTAAACAGCTTAAACTTTTTCTGGCTTTCTGCAAAGTAATACACCATGCAAGACTGAGAAGAGACGAAGCCATGCCACTCATTTAAATAGCCTTTGTTGTCTTGGCACATGCTCGCTGATCGCCGGATCACCGTCTTTGCTAACCTACTGCGTTTCATTCAAACATTTTTAAGCCAATCATAGCCAGTCCTGGCTGAAAGCTGGCTGCTACTGCGCATGTGCGCGGCGGATTTGGGTGCTCTTATTTCTGAGCGAGCACAGCCCGGCTTCAGACAATTAAACAGATGTAATGAACGGCATTGTTGATGTGCCAGTGTCACGTGAGAGTGAGGAAATGAAATGCACATCATCCAGAAGAAGGAACGCGCAAGTCATTAATGAGAGGCTGGGGGTTCGGCAAGCAAGTGAACACTGTTAACCGGCCCCCCCTGCATAAATACTTTCCTCCTCTGTCAGCTCTTTTATCTTTTTAGCCGTTTTATGATTGTCTTTGTTTTTTCGTCTTTAGTCTCATGCTGTTTTTTTCTGCATTGCGATTAAAATGTATTTTGGCAAATTCAACAACGCGCAATTTCAAACCTGTTGAGTAGCATTTTTTTTCTGACTGTCCTACTTTATCCAGTCTCAAAGTCACCTGCATTATTATAGCATTGCAGTTACAACAAACGGAAGACTTGATAAGTGTACTCGGCTTTCTAACCAATAAATGTTTGCTACGGATCCCAGGGGTTTCAATCTCAAGTTCAAAGACCAGGAACAGGAACAAATAAGACCTTAAATGGAAGTCACAATTAAGGCCAAAGGGAATACCACTCTGCCTCTTCCGTCTGCGTGGTTCGGGGAGGGGAAAACTCGTCATCCCTTCAGTGGTTGTTATGACGTCACCGAGCACATGTTGTAATTTAGATGCTATGCGCACAAAAGCAATGTAAACACTACGTGAAATATGATAAGAATCTCTGTGATCTGGACCTGAGTCGGCTTAGTTATAAACGCAGCACAAAAGAGTCTGCAGCAGCAGAGGTAAACATAAAGCTTTGCGCGGTTGAACAATTTTAAGAAGACCACTGTCTGCCATTTTCAGTCCCCACAAATTTAGCTGAAATATCTGGCTTCATTTACCTAAGCTTAGTGTGAAGGATTTTTATTTTTAATTAGGCTTCGGTTCATAAACAGTGACTGTAAAAACGTTTGTGCATTTTATAATATTGCTTTATAGAAAATGTGTAATTTGGTATTCTGTGCAAATTAAACAGGGAAATCAAGTTAAAACAATTGCCAGTATGAATTCCATTAAGTTCAAAGTGAACGGCTTGGCTTTTAACATTTTAGCCATTTATTATAGCTTTTTCAAAACCAGGCCAAAGGTCACCAATGTCATTTGCATCTGTTACAACCAAGCAATGTTAAACAGTCTGGGTTATTTTATGAATAGAGATGCTTTGTAGTCAAGCTTCTACGCAGTAGAAGGAAAAAGGAAAAATGTAATTATCCTGATGTCATCAGTCTGATTATATATATATATATATATATATATATATATATATATATATATATATATATATATATATATATACACACAATTAGTGCTGGGATGAAGATGGATATTCACTCATAATTTAACTATTACTATCGTTTGTTTTCAAAAAGTAATAAAAGCCATTATATTGCTCAGAATTCAGGTAGAGACCTTGTCTGTGTGCCTTTATTTTACAGCAAGACATTCCAATATGTAACATGTTAAAGTAGTAAAATATCCCAGGAGTAAAGAATACAGTTATTTACCCCAGTGAATTAACTACAAAACAAAGGATCGCAAATATCAGTTCAAGTGAACGTTTGTTTTGTTTATTCCCGAAATAAATAGTATGTAACGTTGACACCGCATTTTATTTAGTTTTTGTTTTGTTTTGTTTCATTTCTTGCCATTACCATTTTATTCATTTCTTGCCTTTACCATTTCTTCATAGTAAACAGTGGCCATAGACAAGTTTTCATAAAGTAATAACACAAGGGTTACGTGTGCCTTTTTGTAGCTGAACAAGCAAACGAAAACTGAAATTTAACTTTAAACACTTCAAATAAAACAAACGTGGAAATGGCGTTGTAAAGTGAAGGTGAAAAAACATATCATTGTGGTTCTCATTTACTACATTCCACATAACAAAGTCGCAACAAAAAAATATTATATATCAAATCTGTATAAAAATCACTAAATAACATTTCCATCAAGTTGGAAATTGTTCAAGCGAGGCATTTCAGAATGACGTCTTATAGCTTATAGCTTGAGTCGCTCTAAAGCAGCATGTGTTTTTGACCCAGGTGGCCTTCCATAGAGATCACTATGCTGTGCGCGCGCATAATCTGGTTTGTTTACTTTTTTCTGTCTAAAACTTTTAAACAGAGGCTCAAGAGCTGCTGTGCTGATCCTGTGCTGATATATTAATTCTGCATATCACACTGGCATTTCATTTGCCATTTTTGAAACTGCAACACAACTTCTGGTGAGGCGGTAAATAAGTGCAAGGTAGCTTTGTTATTTCTAGTGCATCCGAACATCTGATTTTTGTATCCGAATACATGCCAAAAAATACACGTTCGAATATTCAGATATTTGTCCCATCACTATATATATATATATATATATAATATATATATATATATATATATATATATATATATATAATATATATTAGAATTCACAAAAAAAAATATGCTTGTAAACTCGATTTTAAAATTCATGTCCTAAAAGTATTTATATATAATTATTTTATGTATAAGTATCTAATATATGTTGAGGGTTTACAGATAATAATTGAGACAGCTGAATGCATTAGCTGTAAACAATGTGCTATCCTTGAAATGGCACCAAGCACTTCTGTGCATCTGGGCCTTTTTAAATAATTCTTCATTAAGCAGTGAGTGGAGAGACATGTACTTTTCTGCCTATTGTTTACGTGCAGAATTGCCTGATAGTGTGGCTCATATCCACAGGCTTTTTGCATCCTCTGCTCATCTCCCATTTTTCAAGGAATAACAAAATGGGAGATGGGATCTTATGGAGGTAATTATTGCTGAATAGCATCATCCCCGGCATATTAAAACAAGGAGATCCCTTTGTCTGAGTCGAGCTTAAACAAAAGATAGTCTGACTTTGGAGATGAACACCACTTTAAAATGCTGCTGCTCGGTGCATTTAAAGTCCAAAGAGCATTGCATGGTTTCTTGAGCTTTTGTTTCTTCTGAGTGGTAAGGCTCTGGGATTCTTCCAACCATAGCTAAATTACCAAGATTGAGATGATAACCATTTACATATCAGCTTTAGGCAACAGCGGGCTCTAATGGACACTGTCTTCTAAAAGATTTTTTCTGTTGATTTTCATGCTACAGTCTCAATAATATGACCATGGACTAAAGCACATTTAATGTGTATCCCAGGTCCCAGCATTCACATGTAGTATAAAGAGAATAGGCACCTTCTCAAATGCAGTTACAGTATGTTTGAACAATGTAGTCAAGAGATATATGCTCCTTAGACCAGAAAAGAGTCTTAATAGTAATTTGCTCAATACCTTTTTTTTTTTAATTGTGAAGGAGAGGAAACAGGTTGAATAATGATAACACAGAAGCTGCAAAGATAGATCGCCAAGCTTTATTTAACATCCAGTCTTTGTGCACATAACAAATACACATACACACATAAGATCAAAATTGTCTTTTAAATGTGGAATTTGTAGCGCAGGAATCATTTCTCTAGGTAGCTGTTTCATTGCAAACCGTAAAAGTTGTATTTAATAGCTCAGCTTTCAGTGATAAATTGAAGAAGTATTGTTATCTGCTGCAATTCACATTTGACAGCTGCATTTGGATTACCTAGTCTCAGTTGTATATATACAATGATCTATTACAATTGAAGTGGTAACATATAAAATAGAAAGTAGTGTTTAGGGATTTTATATACTGTATATGCTTCTTGATCAGCAAGTATAATACTGTTGTGGGGTTTTTTTGTTTGTTTGTTTTTAATATCTAAATATTCCTTATTCTGGCCAGGTTTTCCAAATGTTATATTAATATTGCATACTTCCCTGTAGATAGATAGATAGATAGACATTTTAATACTTATATTGGATTCGGTTCAGTATTCTCTGTGAGTCATTTTTTTATACCTCGTTACAGTAAGGCAGTTGAGTGTGAGCTTTAATATACATCCTAATCTATCTTGTCATTTCACTAGCCATGGGTGATGTGCTAATGCATGGGAAGCCATGTTCTTTGTATTCTTCACACAAAGGAGTGGCTACACATGAATGACAGCCAAGACTTTACTCTGTAATTACATGGAGGACAATTAGAATGTACAGCAGGAACAGTACTGGATTACCTTCAGATTTTTAATGCATGGCTTTGTTTTACCTGCAAGCAGCATGCAATTGGAGGAGGCAGTGGCACCTTGAATGGGAGTTAGACTACAGATATGTAAATGTCACTGTAAGATGTCTGAAAATGTTTCCTGTGCAAGACTTTTAATTGTTGTTTTGTGTGTGTATTTCCACAACTGGCAGTTGTATAACTAAAGTAGTATGGTAATGATTTGGCATCAGGTCACTTTTTTTTTATCTAAGAAATCAGTAGCAATTCATATTGGACAAAATAGGGTATTAAAAATAAAATTGTAAATGCATACTCTATGTTGTTCATGTTGTAATTTGTTCTGACTTTTTGTCAATTTAAATGATACACTGACATTTCTGACATTGACCGAAAAAAATAACCATTCGCGATTTAAACATGACCAAATTTGGAAAGACTGAAATGAAATGTTTTTTCAGTGTTTGAGTAAATTATTTTGCTCAAATTGCGAAATGTAAAATACAGACTAAGAAAAGATCAAAGCAGAAGACAAAAAACATCTGCATCAGTATTTGTGTGAAGCGATTTAAACAAATTGCGAAATAGAAAATGACAAACAATCGAAGAGCGAATCGGGGAAAAATAGAAAGCTGCGTCGGTCTCTGTGTGAAATGATTTAAACAAATTTTGTGCCAAGCTATTTTGACACTGTGAAATGAACAAGAAAACAACAAAACATTGAAGCAAAGACAGTTTGTTCAGTCTTTGTGTAGTATTGTTAGTATTTGTTTATTAGGAGATGCTTACCTTTGTTAATGCATTGACAGTTCCTGTGGACATTTTGAAAAGGCTGCTGCCTCTATCTCCAGGGTCATAGCGTACGATAGTTGGATTCTATAGGGGAAATCACATTCATGGCCTGCATGTGCCACCACAAGTTGGGCGTAATTTAAAATGTTGTGCATTCCTCTTCAAAATAAAATAGATTGCAGAGTGGCACAAACAGGGATTCGCAAATCAATGGCATAGAATTCAAGCTTTAAGGCAGCTATTAACTGCATTAATCAAACCGTGTATTAGTAAACTGTTCAGTTTTTAATAATTATTTTAATAATAATTTTTTTTTTCTTTTCAGAAAGCAGTAATTTAGTTAAATGCATAAAACACATTTTATGGACAGCAACTGGATTTCATCATTGCAGAATAATTCAAAATGAGTGTATGCCAAAATCAACATAGAACATTTCTGCTGTAAATAGTCTGTATGCATTAAAACAAAAAAAAAAACTATTTTTAAACTGTGTGCAATTTGAGCACATCACACTGGTTCAGTTGGCATGAAACTATAGCTCTCCCTTCTCGACAATAGTAATATAAACGCTAAATTGTTACCTTATGTTTTCATAGTCTTATTGCGCACACTGACAGTTATAATTTACAAAAATGACAATGATTATCCACATTAACATACTTGACTGCAGCCATTATTACTGTTTACTGTTTGGTAGAGTATCATATGGGGAGTTAGCATACTAATGTTTAATAATTCTCTCCATGAGGTTTTTATATGCTATAGGTGGAAAGTATTGCCCTACTTTTTAGAATGCCTGTACTGGATAAAAAAAAGAGCTTTGTTTTGCCTGTACACCTTATGGTGGTGTACTCATGTGAAAGCCTCACAGATGCCGTATGCCTGTGCAACCTAGATGCCCACAGTTGTCCCCAAGGTTTAAAATCTGAACCACTGAGATTACAATTCAGCTGTCTAGAACAGGCAAGTCATGTCTCCTACAAAAACACAATACATAAACAAATACAACAAACAAACTGAAAGAGCTTTAAACAGCCACATTTTAGAATCTGAGAAGACAGATTGAAATATGCACAACAATAAATGACTCATTAGGATTTGATAAATGACACTCAAATTATGTTAAATATTTACACACAGTATAAAACCCAACATGGAAACACTACTGTGCCAAAAAATAGCACTTAAACTATAATACACAAAACAACCACTTCAACTAAAGTGTTTACAATAATTTTGCTGAAATGTAGGGCTTTAGAAAACCACTATCTGAGCCTTGATTATCAATAGCTAAAAAAAATACTAATAACCAAACCGAATATAATATTACCACCATTGCTGGTCACCCCAGCTGCTCCTATCATTAACTGACATTTCTTTTCAAATATGCTGAAAGGCCAGTGTTAAATCACATCACTCCTGATTGGGGCAGTTCCTCTTGAGCTGCTCTGCGTTCAGGTGTCAGATAGAAGTCACTGACCCCCTCTTCCACCATACTGCTGCAGGGCCTTAATTACTACTGACTGTAGCCATTATGCTAGAAAGGTCACAGGAGGCTGCCAGATCTTTTTTTATTTTTTTATTTTTTTTACTTGTGAAGCCAACGCTTGACCTTGTATTCTCTCCAGATACATTGGAGGAGGTTCAAATTGTTGTCTTTTATTTTCCTCTTTCCTTTAACATAAATATAATGATTTGTATATTTATTTATTAATAATAGTACAAGTAGTGCAGCAGTGTTTATCATTAAAACAGGGGAACACTACATGTAGCTTATTAAATACATTAATTAAAAAAATAACGTATACTGTAGATATATTATGCTGTGCCATTTAGTTCTAATTCCCATTACATTTTCTGTTTTGGTTATGAGAACATTGTGAAGATGAATCTACTTCAAACTACAATCCCTTTGTTCTTGTACCTCATACATCACAGCAAAGTATAAAATTGATAGTTGGTATTGATTATCCATAGCATTGCCTGATCTCTAACTGCAGGAAGCTTTGCAGGTTTAGCAGGTGTCAGAAAAGGTCCAGTAACAATGCTGCTGGGAATTTGGACTTAATGCTGTGGTCATGTTCTTTTAGCACATCTATTGTAAAGTGCTCTGTTAGGAATAGGAAGCAATCCATTCATTTTTTCTTAAGTTCCAATTAAGATCTTGCTGCAGACTGTAGTATTCATTGCCTTTAGGGCTGCAGCTTAGCACACAAACCCAGTTTTTAAAATGTGTTGCAGTGACCTTGAATTATGTTTTAGATACACCAATTAAAATACATGCAATGAAAAAATATCACAAAGAAATAAAGGTAATGCTCCTCTTTTTTATTATTTATTTATTTGTTTGTTTGTTTATTTATTTATTTTTAAGTTGTATTTTTGTACATGTTGGGTTTGTTCACTGATGAATAGTTGCAAATATGTACCTATTATGCAAGCAGATTGTTAAGTTGACGTGGAAATTTGCTAGTAGCTATTGTTACATTTAAACTCTGGTAATGTATGTAAATTAAAAAACACTATCTCTGGGATTACTTTTTTTTTTTAAATAAAAATGGAATCTGATCATTACAATCTGCAGACTGGGTATTATCAGTGAGCTAGGCTACAGCTGATGAATTGTGCTTGTGGAGAGAATATTTTATCTCCGTTATCTACTACAGAACAGGAATGATTCATCAAGCATAAGTAGTGTTTTATGAAATTTGTCTCTCAGGGCAAGTGTAGATGTAGAGGCTCACCAGGGATATTCAGCAGTATAATCATTGTGCATTTCTAATTGGTGGAAACAAACGTGCAAAATCCCCAAAACATTAAGAACATATTGAAATGTACTGCAAAGGGTGATTAGTGTTTCTATTATAAATTAACCATGTCACAACTTGAACCTGTTATAAATAAACTAATATATAACAAGTACTCTAGTTAGCAAAAAACTGGGTAAGGTCAAATTGACTGATATATTATATATAAAGATAATGATCTAATAATTTTCTGTACCTTTTTTCCCCATAAACAAACACTTCACAGCTCAAAAGTGTCAAAACTAATTTACAGTCTACCTTCATTGAGTGTGTATTTTTCATAACACTGTCCAGTCACATGCTGGAAATGTTGCTCACATTATCACATGCCAGCCTCAGCCATTCTCAGTGGTGCCTCTCGTTGTCATTATTATCAGCATCAATTAATTCTCCACTGACTTTGCCTTGGAGAGAAAAAATAAATAGCCATGAATTATGTGTGCAACCAGTGCACATTCTGCTGTGAAGGTATTCAGCTAGCCTGTGATACAAAATGCAGACCAAACAACATGTCTCACCTGGAGGCGTGCTTAGCAACCTGAGTTAAGAATTATCATCAGGTCTTAAGGACAAGTAAAGGGGTTGGGGAAAACAGACAAACCCGGGGAAGGAAAATAGGTTTAGTGACATGAGCCAGCTGGCCTTTAGGGTCTGGGGGATCAATCTAAACTGAAGTTTAAAACAATACACTTGCTGCTTAACTACACTTTGCCCTACTGTGCATACAGTATAGACTGAGCTTAAATTTAAATAAGATTAGTGAGCTTAGATTTCTTTTTCTTTTTCTTACATTGGCAAGTAAGATTGGGATGCTTTTACAGGTTTGGGGAGGGCCATTTTCTTTGGTAAAATGATTTGATTTGTCAGATTGTGGCACAAAGAATGGAAATATTCCATTTGAAAGGTACAAAGCTGATAATTGGTGCAATTAGGATTGTCAGCACATAGTGACAGTCCTCAGCGAATGTTGGTGTCAGGCTGTTGTGGGGCCAAGCATGGCAGAAGTGACATTCACCCTTGCAGAATGGAAATAAATGCTCTGTTTGATAAAAGAAAACAGACAATTTACGTATACCCTGAAGAGTTAACAGCTGGTGAGCCATTCCTGTGGGTCAAGTGCTGCATTTGCATTTTGATGGGATGTTATCAAGTAATTAATGCACCAGTCAGAATTTATTACCTCAGGAGTGAATCGAAAGGTTCATTACAAAATCGGTTTCACTCCAAGATAGGCATTTCTTCTGAGTTAGCTTTTGACATGTTGTTCTTAGCACTTTCTGCCTGTGGCAGCAATGGTAGAAGGCCAGTGAGGTGAAATTAATTGTTTAATAAGGGCATTCACTTTGGGTATTCTTGTGATAATAAATGTATACATCAAGGTTGCACTGCCTTGTTAGTTTAATTGCTTCTTGTGCTCCTTAACAAGCCAATCTTAATCAGTCTGGAACCATGTTATGAATTATTTAGGGATCAGAAGACTTCATGATTTATAAAAATGTACCAGATTATAAAACTTGAGTGCATTGTTTATAAAAAGTATACACAACATGTAACATTCTTAATCAACTGTGCGTAGAGAAAAACAAGTAGTTGGTTATTGTTCTAACATTTTCAGTTTGTGAGAAGCCAGCTGTGTGTTTTTATTGCTTTAACCCCTCTTTGGCTTTGGCTTTGTTGAAGGCCATGATTCTGCTTCTCTATCCCTCTAAGCCTTTCGGAAGACATAATGGAAAATTTGAGCATGCTATGAGATTAAAGCTTCGAATCAATGGCTTGTGAGCAATCATCATTTCAGGAAAACATTCTTTCATCTTTTCTTTTACATACTAATCAGGTCTTCATGTCACAACATATTTTTTTTCTTTTTATCACACATAGAAGCTTTAAAGAAATGAGAATACATGACAACTTGTATTAATGTACTTGTTATCTACAGAATTTGCTATTTGTTTTACCAATTTAATAAAGAGTGCAGATCTACAAACATCCATCCATACTATTTTTTTTCTTCCTGTACACTTTGATCAACACAAACTACATAATGTTCCTAAACCTGAAATATTTAATAATTTAGATTTTAGAAAATGTTGGGAGAATGATGAGTTTAATAGATTATTAATACATAATTAGAAGTTCTGCTTGCTTTGAAAGCTACAATAAACCTTATTGTTTTGAAGAACTGTGTGTCCTCCATTTTACCTCAATGTCACTAGGTTACAAGGCAACCTCCAAGTAATGCATCATTCAGTTTATGACATGTAATAAATGGCCACTGCAGGCAACCATTAGCACCAGGTACTCCAGACTCTCTTGCCTTTGTGTCCTAGGGTCTTGTATAACCAGCTGTAAGTGTGCCTGTTCAACAGTGAAAATATAATGTATGTTCATATTTTTCATACCTTGCTTATTTTCAAGTGAAATTTAACTAATGCAGTACTTTTGGTTTCCATTAATATATATATATATATATATATATATATATATATATATATATATATATATATATATATATATATATATATATTATATATATAATAAAGAGCATTATTCGTTTAACACATAGGAAAATAATGACGTTGACAATCGCTGGAAGAAGAAAACCCCAGTTTCATTTTGTCAGTTACGCTCAGCCAGGACTGTATGAATGCCAACAAACAATACAACATCGAATCTGATCACCACCTTACAGATGGACTGTCCAACTCCTTTTGTTCTTGTTCAGATTAATAGAGATTGAGGAAATGGGCAGAGGAAAAGCAGTGCAATTTTCTGCTATTTAAGCTTGACGAAATGGCCCTCTTCAGGAAACAGTGAAAAGTATAAAAGTGTAATAGGCATTTTAAAAGTAGGAGTCCATATAGCTGCTGGAGGGATTCTGAGATTTAGGCATGCATTGAATTGGGAATGAGATAATCAACATTGTGAAATTGAAACCTGTCTGCTGCCTGCTGCTGTTCACCTCTCACAGACGAGTGATCTGTAACACTCATCTTCTTCAAGTCAGGCAGCCTTCAGGATTATCCACAACTGTCAATAGTAATTGCCAAAGTATTTTATTACCTACAGAAAGATCAAAGGAATTTTATAACCAACAGTTATCAAGTTTCAATACGTGGTACAAAGAAAGTAATTTTATTTGGAATATAATCATATATGACTTGCTTTAATTTTTTCAAGGTAGTTCTTTTGCAACCATGTACAACATAAATTGTATTTAAGCAAGAAAGAAGGATTCACACAATGTTCTTGTAATGTGAAGAAAACCAAAACAACATTGCATAATGCTTAGAGGCCACTAAAATTATTTTGTTTTACATGCATGTGCACTGTAATTTCAAACACCCAATCATAGATTATTTGTTAAAACTTGACCCTATGTGAGTAAAATGTATGTCAGCTCAGTAAAATGCAACATTAGCTTAGTCATGAGTACTTTCAATAAATAACGGACATACTTCAATGCTAACTTCTGGGGTATGCATAAACTTTACGGCTTTACGTTTTAACTGTAATGTTAATTTGAATTACTGTACAAAAACTTGGTCACAGAATAAATATATGTATAATTCTTATTTGCTTTATTGAGCACAAACAATATGGCTGTGAAGCAAATAAACATAGAAACACATTATTTATTTTTTGTCCTAATTCCAACGTGGTTATAATTGAGGTTTTAATTTATACAAATTATATACTTTCCACATTTATTAAAGTCATCTTTCTCTCCGTAAAAAACTGCTCAATAAAAAGGAATATTTTCTGTGAGAACGGGCAATTTTGGCAGTCATGTGGTTTCCATGCAGGGCAGTTTACACATGAAATGGTGATGCGTGTGCATGTTTGGGAGAAAAACACTACCTGTATTTGCCCAAGCATGGTGTTGAATGCTTCCTCAGCAGCTGTCAGCCATCTGGAGGGGTAGGGTTTCTAAGCCAGGGTTGTACACGCAGCATTACCTGATCCTCTATATGCTGTATGGCCTGAATGAAAGGGAAATATATAGTACGCCTCTACCTCCAAGTTCATTTTTAATTAATGAGTCGTAAGATAAATTAGTTGAAACAGTATTCACTACCAACGGCATGGCACCCCACTAATGACATTTGCAAAACAATTTGGGCAAGAGCAGTAAACTACATTATTAACCAGCCAGACACAAGGTATTTTGTTGTATTACAGCAGCTTAGATTCATTCATGTACCAGTTCTCTGAGCATGGAAACCACATTTCACAAAATTGCACTAGTAATCTTGAAAAACAGCACAAGTACTTTACGCATAGCTAATTTACATAACTACCCCCACCTTTCCCATTCATCTGCATGGCGTTGGGTGAAAAGCCCGGTTTACTCGAGTAAGATAAACCGAGTGAATGGAAACCCAAAAAAGCGTTTTACACGAGACATTTTAGAGCTAAATGTCTCAACCTAAAAAAAAAACATCTGTGGAAACTCCACCAATGTTAGCACAGCTGTACAAACTGTCAATATAGAAACGCTTAAAGTCTTAATCAGAATAATGGTGTCTAGCATTGAATATACTACTAAATTAAGCAGGGTTATTAATTGATGATAAGCTGCCCAGTTGTATTTGTAAAGAGTTGTGGCCATCCATTCAGCCCTCTACTCTGTACTGTGAGCACTGGTAAGTGAGCAGTTGCTGCATTATTCACTCACTCCATCTGATCGAAACTTGGCTCAATAACACTAAACCAGCAACCGTTTGAAAGCTTTGTCTTACAAAACCTTGAAAACTGCTCTGAACATCCATACATTGATTTTTGTTGCTTGGGATCTCCCGGGCTTTGATGTAAAGGCAGACTCCACACGTAGGTGAAGAGGGCTTCCCTCCTCATTGTTAGAGAGAAGAATCGTAAGGATTTCTGTTACTAGCGAGGCTGAAATAATTTGTGACATGCAGCGTGATAGGGCTGGCCACGACCCACCTCACTGTCTTCTACAGTTATGCAATTATTTCAAATGCTTTGTATTGACTTTCTAACAAGGTAACATTTCACTACTCTTGATTTAGTTTTTCTTTAATTTGTTTTGTTTTAGCTGTATTTAAACATGTATTATGGAGTTGATTTTGAGTTTAGAATAATGATGTTTTATTAACTGGTTATCAATAAAAAAAAAAAAAATACTATAATTCTGATGTTTGAATAGCAGTGATAAAAGCTGAGCTGGGGGCTGATAAAGTTAGATAAAATAAATTAACGACTGTATGTTTATTGCAAAGCATCTGCTAAACTTGGCTTTAGCATGAGCATAGGAGATAAGATCTGTGCTTCTTGAATCCGTTCAGCTGTCCCTATGTAGTAGCCTGTGTACTGTATTACAGGACTTGACTTGTTCATCCTGAATGGCCATTGTGCCATAAACACTGTCTGTCCACCATCTCTGAAGAGTAGCAGCTGAAGCGCTGTCAGAACTAACAAGACCATTACGAAAAATGTAAAGGCTCTGCACACATAAGATTAAACACATCTAAAAAAGATATATTGCTTTGGAGGTTGAGTGTTTTATGCCAATGACCAGGTATATTGAAGTACGAGTGTTTTTAAGCAAGTCTGTGACGATGTATGTATTTATTTATTTATAATTTTTTGTTCTTGCATCTTTTGAGTGATAAGGAAGTGTTAAATCACAGCAAAGCCTAATTACACATCTTGGGACTGGCTGTTTTTAAGTTATTGTTCTCATTGTTTCAAAGCAGGCACAGAACTGTAAGTCTCAGTGGATCAGACAAGCTCATAACGGCCACTGTGTGCCACCTGCCACTTAATTAGCATAATCATGAAATTGACAAATGAAAATAATGGGTCATGCACCTTCTTGTAATTTGCTACTGTCATAATATATGCCAAATTATTCTGTTTTGTGATTAGACATTTTGAGAAGGGCTTTGCACATAAGTACCTTTGATCTTGGGCCCCAGGACCTGGTCGGTGCAAGGATAGCAGTCACTTTATAATATTAGAGCTGTACAATGATCCTAATGCGATTGTAAATGTAAATTTAAATGTGGGGGGGTGGAAATGAAGCCGTGATGCAGATTTTTTATTTTTTTTTCCCCCCCAAATAGTCAGTTTGTTCTGTGCGATTTATTGTTTTGTATTTTTTTCTAGCCACTGATAATGAAAATGTGAATCATACTTGGAATATGTGCAATCTGTGCAGATTCCTTAAATTCATAAGGAGTTGGATTGAGTTAATGGGATGTAAATGTTCACAAGACATAATGAGGATTGGAAATATTTACAATATTAAGGAGGTACTGGTGGGTGGGTGGGTGGCTGGTGGGGTATAGTCTGCAGTGCTCTAGTGTTTTAAATAATTACATCACTTGCATTTCCTCCTAGGGATTACATCACAGCCAAATGAATAGGTAATGATTGTGTTGGCAAGGGGCAGGCTCATTTTAACAGAACAGACAGCGCTGGGCTTTGGTGTTAACAGAATCAGCCAGTGAAAGACTGAGTGGCAGCAGCTTGGGCCACTGTCAGGATAAGGAGGCAGCAGTAATTGTGTTGTAGCCTGTAAAGGGTAACCATTCTGCATAAGCAGCAGACAGGGTGACCATGAATTAAAATGGATGTCAGAGTGCTCTGCCTGCTGACATTGTATTGCAGCAAAATCAGACTTTGCTGCTGAAAAATATTCAATCACCAATCCTGTTTTTATGTATTTCATTAAAATGGGAGCGCTTATTTGAAATGCATTGCTTATGTGATTATTTTAGAAATATAAAATGTATGAGTATGAAGATGAAAATGTTTGTAAGTGTATATGTGCCAAATATATAATGAATATAACATTTGCAAAAAAATAATAATAAATGCTTATTTTTTCTCCATTTGAACAATAAATTATGAACAATGTGTTCTTATCTTTAAGCAGGAGAAAAAAAGAACACTGTCTTTTAAAGGCTTTGGTGTCTAAGCTGCCATTGATTAAACGCTAACTGATATACTCCAGTTGGCAATCTTGTTAGAGCTACCAGTAGCCAAGATAGACTGTTTAGGGCACTAGTTGATCAATATTACAGATAACGATTTCATCCATCAATGAACTGAAACAAAAGGTATCAGATACCTGATTAGATGAAAGGGGAGAATGCCCCTCCCACCTCCATATGTACAGTGGTGAAAGTTTGAAGTCGATTGCTGCAAATACAGCACATGTAATTACAAGCTGAAACGGCTCCGTAGATAACGTGCCTTTGACTTAGCTCATGAAGAAGGTTAATCTCCTTGTATCCTTTCATTTGTATGTGTTTTGAAATCTGTTCATGTGTCCAGTTGTATCCAGCTCTAGTAGGTGAGTTAAAACCTGATGCATACAAATGCCAGCACAAATGACCAGATCGATGTGAAACCAGCCACTGCTGTTTAAGCGTGTCAATTAATGTTCCTTTATTTTCTCTTGAATGGATAAGTGTCGCAGTTAAAAGTCCAATGGATCTCTTAATTGAAAGTTAATTTTAAATCAATGAGGAGAGTCATTTAAATATCGAGCGCCCCTTTCTACTCAAATTGTTAATGGTTGAATTTTTGTAACAACTTTGTTTAAATGCAATCAATAGTCCACAATCAGTGCATTCTATAAAAAATTGACAGATGTTCCCAAAATGCCTGGCAGGCATTATGTTATCTTGCAGGCCATATACAGTAGTCTAGACATCTCAACCCTTTTAAAACATTTTAAACAGAACCATTCTATTAACATTGCATGGTAATGGTAAATGCTTACTTTGGGAAGTAGGATAACTCCCAACAAAAACAAAGCATGTTTCACTACAGCACATATTAAAGCACAAATCATAGATAAAAATGCATTAGCAAAAGATCAGAAATATGTATTTTCTAGTTTCTGTCCCAGTCAAATTAGAGGGAACCATTTCTAATGCTTAATACTTATGTATGCAGATCTTTTATGTCATGGCTAAGACAGACCAAGGAGGAACTTTGTCAATGAACTTTTTAAAAAAGCAAATAGACATATTTATCGAAAGCATATGTCTGCTGGTACTTCATTGTCAGGATCTATTAAGTGCTATTGTTGACCATGTGACAATGTGTAGACAGTAATGAAATAGACAGTTGTTCATGTTTTTATGAAGATGTGAAACAGCAGCTGCTATTTATTTATTTAAATATTTTACATGGATTTCATCCTTTTTGTTAGTGCCAGCACACAGCATTGTTTTTATGGATTTTTTTTCATGCCTGGGTTTAAAGATTAAGATGAGTGAGCTGGAAGGATATCAGTTTCATTTTGTGAGATTTGTCCTGATTGAAGTAAGCCCAGCTGCAAGTGACTTTTTATCTGCAAATACATACAATAATAATATTAAAAGCTTGTAATAAATGGACTGTATTAACCTGCTGAAATTTAGTGACACACCCATAATGTTACGACTGTATAAAACAATAAGTATTATTTAGAAAGTAATGTAAAATGTTCCTTTCCCTTTAGCATTGTACTGTTAGTGTCTCCAGAAAGCTGGTGCACTGCTCCAATAATTACTGGAAATGTATCATTTCATTTGCCCCCTTTTTCTGTGTTTTACGTAGGATTTTTTATACAGCCTACATCCGGTCAATTTTGTCAGTCTATTATTTTTCTGCTTTAAACTAATAATTTGTCGATATAAATGGAGATATTGTAACATTTCTGTTTTTTTTTTTTTTTTTTTTAAAGATGGCTTGGCTTGCCAGTTCTTTCTTTTGATGATGTCACCCATGAAGGGTGAAGGAGAATTAAGCTCTGTTATTATGGTGACAGTTGACTAAAAGTAAAAATATAATCCTTATTATACTTAATTTTCAAATGACAAACTGCACCATAAATCCTACAATTAAATATGTTTTTTTGGAATTTAATTGTTTCAAAAATAAGCAGTGTGGGTTTTTCATTTTCAGCCCAGAGTTCAACACAGCATAAAATGAAAACAGCCTGTGGAAATAATAGTGTAATTTGTGCAATTTCTGCCATTGTCCCCATGCTATTTGTGCGGCTTTGTTGTTTCACTTTCTGCAGTATTATTGTTATGATCAGTTATTCCATCTCAGTCTGTTTTCGATAGTTTGGTAAAAGCTACATTGAAACGAAGCAGTAAAAGGTACACCTCTTTGTCTTCAGCTCATCTGCATATGGGTTTCACATGTGGAGATGCAGTTCCAGAGGAGGCCTTAAGATGTGACAGATAGATCTTATTTGTCTGATAGAGTTGACCAGGGAAATAGAGCTACAGCTGGTTACTTCATTAGGTCCTCTCATTGATTGAACTCCGCTGAAGTGGTGCAGCAGGCTCCTCCGATAACTGCTGGTAATAGAACAAAATGAATTCTTATCACAGAGATTGGAAAGGCCATTAACCCTGGCCTCCAGTGTTTTAAGTCACAGACAGGAAGCTGAGCAGTGACTGGGAAAACTGTTTTCTGTCTAAACACAGGTCATGTTGGAGGACGTGTGTGAAATTTCTACCCTTCGGCTTCTGTACAGATGAAACGGTTACCCAGGCAGATGTTTATAATCAGTCTTAAATAAATATTGGACAAAGAATAATCAAAAGTAGAAAAAGGACAGGAATCTATTTAAATGAATTTTTTATACAGAATAAGTCCTGCCATCATGCTTGCTTACAATGTAATTTTTATTTTGAAGCCCTAGGGTTTAAATAAAATATGTGAGTCATGCAAACAGCAGGTAGTGATATTTTAGTTTTAGTTGATCCTTATATATTATATATATATATATATATATATATATATATATATATATATATATATATATATATATATATATATATATATATATGTCTAATTTAGTGTTTTAATGGGAAAAAAAAAAAAAAAATTCTTAAGAAATCTTGCCATGCTGGCTGTAAACAGCCAGACAAAACCCAATGTTTTAATCATTTCTCATTGTCGTTACTTTCCTTAACATATACCACTTCATTTTAAAAAACAAAACAAAAAAAAAACATAATTGTTTCTCTGAAACCATGTTTTTAACATTAGGCATGAAAGATCCCTTTCAGACGAATGCCAAGAAAATATCAAAGATACACTGTCGAATAGATGGGTCAATCCTGTTTTTAGTACAAGTTTCTATTCTTGACTTTGATTTAATTGCTATGTATGTGGCAATGTGTCATTCTCTGTCACAGGACATTTCTTGGAGTAAATAAGCACCTGAAGATTTGAAGTTCCTCTTGCTTTTGGGATCCACCCGAGTATTTAACTGGAAATTCCATGTCTCAGACTCATTTAGGTCTACCAAAATTATTTTTGTAAAGTCATGTCATGAAAATCTGCACCAATATCTAAACTCTTTATATATCCGACGTAAAAAAAAAAAAAAAAATATATATATATATATATATATATATATATATATATATATATATATATATATATATTAATGAACACAAGATATTACATGCACACTATGTACACTATTGTAGTTTATATGCATTTTTTGTACTGTGTTGAAGTATAAAACATGTATGTAACAATTACAGTAACAAGAGTTTCAAAATCCAGAGTTGCAACAGTAAAATGTAACTCAATAGTTGTGATTTTCATAAATATAAATGCACCATAGCATTATGGTTAGAAAAAAAAAATCCTCCTGCTTCTTTAGTTTACAACACATTTTATGACAGCAAATATAATTCCATAAATGGGTTTTTGTCTACAACTGTCTCACATTCCCATGACTCACAGTTTATAATGCTGTTACTATTGGCACACCTACTTGTGATGTTCTCCTTAAGAACAAATGCACTATTTCAGACTTGCTAGCCTTGAAGGTAGCCTTAAAAAAAAGGACTGTAACATTTTATATGTGTAAAGAAAATGGAATTCTATTTGTGGATTACAAACAATATCTTTTTGGACGGTGTATGGTGTATGGTGTGTAGTCCTTGCCTTTCTCTAGAATGCTGTTCAGTTTCAGGCTTTATCAGCAGTGCTGATCTCATTTAAAATGGTTTTGGCAGTGGTTTGTGTTTATTTTTCAATACATCCCGCCGGGTATGAAAACCTGCAATTAAAAGCAAAACCTCCTATTTACTTTTTGGTCACACCTAAAAAGCAATATAACATTACAGATGACAGGGACCTGTAGGCAGAAGAATATTATTCCTTGACAATTTCTGTGAGCCGAGTTTGCAATAGCTATACCTTTAATCAAAGGGATACTGCTGGAGGCCAGAAAAGCTCATTTGTATGGGTTTACCATACGAATGATAAAATGTGTATGTGCATGTTGAAAACAAATAGGTTAATACAGTAACTGCTTTTTAACAACAACAACAGTGAACAGAATGCATCAAATCCTACCCATTCTGTTAATACTACTGGGGGAATGGTGCACAGATGTTCAAATGAAGATTGTTAAAATTGAAAAAAAAAAAAAAATAATTACAATCTTTCATAAACGCTTCATTCTTGGAATTAGGATTTAAAAAATATTAAAGCAGCCCTGGAACATTTTCACTAATTGTCCGTCATACTTGGGAGCTGTGTAATATAGGTTAATGCTAAGGTACTTGGACATCTTGTCAACAGCCCCTGCAGAAAGTGAATGTGTAGAATGTGGTACTGTGTAGCTGGCTCAGTGTCTGTGCAGTTGTGAGACTAGAGCTGACTGAGGCCTGCTCCAGTGGGTTGATGTTTAGTGTTTCAGACATGCTACATTAACAGCATCTGGTTAAAATCTAAATGCTTGTAAAATAAGCTGAAATCTAGAGGAAAAAAAGAAAGAGAAAGAAATTTAAAAAGGTTCAGCAGGAAAGTAAAGGTTATTATCCTTAAGGTATTATAACTGGCCCTTAACTAGGAGCAGTGCAGGGTAGAATTTCAAAGATTATTTTAAACAAGACAGTGAAATTCAAAACATGGGGCAAGAGTATCTAACTTCACAAGAATCAGCAGCCTAAGGGTTAAAGTAACAAAACAGGGAACTGAGGGGGTAATAAAATCTGGGGTGTGGGAGCGAAAATTATAGATTTCACACCTGAGTTACACCTTTTTTTTATTGAAACCTAGTAAGTACCAGACATTACAGATTAAGTGAAATGTCTGAAAAGATTGACGGTACTATTTTGTTTAAGCACATGTTTATATACTTTATGAAAAAAAAAAAAAAAAACTTCTTAAAAATATAAAAGGACCAGAAGAGATTTTAGGTACAATGGAAGTGCAGTGAAACCATGTGCTTGTCGACTTCTTTACATATACATCAGTTTCTTGCTAATAATATACAACAGGTCAGTCTTTTACTGGCCAGTTAATGACCAGTTTGAGAAGTTATTGAGCCCAGGGGAGAAGCCAAGGGAATTCAACATTGTTAACACTACCTGAGGTACATTATTACTACTGTAATATCAGTATGGAAACATTTTCTCTTTATCAGTGAGCTTACTAATGTTAGCAAGGAATTGTTATTATAACTTTTCTCTTCCTCCCCCTTGTACTTTACATCTATGTATTCATATTTGATTAAAACTTGGGGTCTCCGTGTGGCTCATCTGGCAAAAGCACTGCCACGTGATGCGCAGGTTGTGTCCTGGCTGTGCGGAGTCCCCAGTCTTGGCTGGGGATTTCGAAGGGAGCGTTGCATTGGCCCAGGCGCTCCTGTGGGTTAAGGAGGCAAAACCATCAGGAACTGCTTCTTCTCATCGCACTACAGCGAACCTTGCTGGTCAGGCGCCTAGTGAACTCAGTACGGACACCTGACCTTTGTCCTCCAGAGGCCAGTAGCTCGTTGACATCAGCTCTCGAGATTCTAGGTGTAAAAGAGGAAGCTGCCTTTGGAGGACACCCACTGAACCTCACTGAACCTTTGGATCTCCTGAGCTGTGTGGGAAATTGCTGCGGTGAGGAGAAAAAATAATTGTATATTTCAAAATAGGGTGAAAATCAGGGGTAGAATAATTGGGCACAATAAATAAAAATAAATAAAACAAAAAAAAACGTGTATAGAAACCTTTATGTATCCTAGGACAGGGTTTCCCAATCCTGGTCCTGGGGGACCCCTGTGTGCTGGTTTTCATTCCAACTGAGTTCTCAATTACATAATTGAACCCTTAATTAAGCTAATCATTAGCTTAATTAGATCTTTTTAATTGTTTTCAGCTTTTAAACAGTTGGAGATTTCAAGTTAACTATACAATGTTTTACATAACTTGAAATCAGCAACTTTTTAGGAGCTGAGAACAATTAAAAAGGTTTAATTAAGCACATTATAAATTAAGGGTTTGATTAAGTAATTGAGAACTCATCTGGAATGAAAACCAGCAGACACATGAGTCCCTCAGGATGAGGATTGGGAAACACTGTGCTAGGAGGTTCTCCATAATAAACAGCGTTCACCTTCCCAACTAGGGAGCAGATATGCTGCTTTTGAGAGTTATGTCTTTTGCCCATTATATCAAAGAAAGTACCAGCGGGTTGAGAAAATCACATAAGGAGGGCAGTTTGACCTCCAGGGGTTATTTGTTTGTGGCTTGGTGGTAGCCTGTAAAGTTACATCCCCAGTACTGCTGTTAGCGATTAAGTTGATGGGTAAAGTCTATCCCACAATCTCTCCCTGCTGCTGACACAGAGCCTTTCTCCGCATTCAGATTACTCAAACTGTAGCCAGGGTCAGGCTGAGGTCAGACACCATGATGATGTATAGGAAAGCATGTCTGGGAATTTTTCTAGCTCTTGAAACGCATACCAGAAAGGCAGCAGAACACACTAAAAAATTGTCTGATGAGACCCAGATGATAGCCGCACTTTTTACTACCTTCATAATTTGCCTTTTCTCTTGCTTGACACACCATGTTTTATTAATGCATTCTGCGATAGACTTACAAATGTTATGTCCCCTTGAGGTAAAGACACTTGGTAGCACTTTGACACTTCATTTCCCAGCCATGGGGAATGGCTCAGTAAATTCAACTAAAGGAACAAGGCAAAGATTCCCGAGGATGACACAAAAAAAGAGAGAGAGAAAAGAAAAGGGTTGCCACAGGCTGGCCTAGGCCTGAGGCCTCATACTGAATATGAGCCTCATGTGTGTGCACATAACATTAACAAAGCCCAATCTGGTCATGATCACAGACTCCCAGCAGCCCAAACTGCTCCCCTGCCACCTTTACAAATATAGGCTTGTCTGCCCACTGTGACTGTGGAGCCTGCCGAGTCTCTCAGGAGAGACAAGGCTTAAAAACTAAAACAACCATGGGCTGCTTTCTTTCTCTGTGTCCATTTCTTATTATGGTTTGGGAAGCTAGGGACAATAGAGGTATGTTAAATGACCTTACTGTTTTATTTTATTTTTCTACAATGCGTACAATTGTATTGAAAATAACCTTGTGAATTGTGTCTTTTTTGTTTGTGTGAATCTGCATGGGGTACCCAAGTGCAAGATGTTGCACTCAGCCTAAACACAGCAGCTTTCCATCTTAGCTTTACTCAGAGCAGAATTGGAATACGCTGTCATCACACAACCACCAAAATTACAATTTTTGCACACAGCTGCTTCACATGACAGGAAATATTTCATCCTGCTGTCAGAATATTATTAATAAAACATTGGGAGCAGAGTGTGCCACTATTCTCCCTTCAATCACCTTCAGCATCCGCAATGAAAATTTTATGCTGTGTATAATTTCCACTTAATGTGTTGCACTTAAAGTGTCGGCGTCAGTGCTGTGTGAGGAATCTGAAGGGGTTAATTATATCATGTTCTGTGAGCCGGGCTGCAGCTTACCAAAAAAAAAAAAAAAAAAAAAAAAGACTGACTGATTGTAAATATGTGGGTGACCTTTTTCGCCACCTCATGGTCAATTTATATGGTTATAAAGGCTTGATAAAATTGATGAATGCAGCACTTTGAACGCCATTTTCTCAACATCTCCTAATTTTATTTAATTCCTACCAGGTCTTACAAATATGATTTTTATTTTTGCACTGCAATGGAAACAGCATGTGGTGCTGGGGGAGTTGTGAGCCTGGTTATCTGGCATTACTCAGACTACTAAAAATTCATTAAAATGTGACATCAGCGCAGTGAGAGACAAATGATCACAGGATGAAAGGGAACAGTGGGCCTTTCACGGATTAGTGCTGCACAGCCCCAGCCAAGCAGCTAACAACATACACAGATTAATCCACTAGCAGCATAGCTAAGATACACAGAATTATTAAACAAGGGGTGAGCCACAGCAAAGATTTCCATGTAATCTGTCTTGTGTTAACAGTCTAGAGAGGTGTGTGATGTAGGTACCCAAAGAGAATTCTGCAATTTGTCATGCGGCGCACCCCCTGTAGGGAAAAAAGTGTTTTATCTTTTGTGTGGGTGCCACTAATACCTTCCCCACTGTTAAAACAGCATTCTAGATGTCATGCAAAGTTTGACATAATTACCACTGTTTTAAATGTAGCGCATCAACATTATCTAGGTGGGTTTGAGAATAGGTCACCTGATAAACAGTCTATTTGTTATTAATATTTTAAATATATGAATCAAACGGTGTGTTTCAAATTAACTGTGCCAAAATGTTTAATGCACAAAATAGTTCTAAGCTGCACTATTTGTAGTTTCAACCCATACTAAAGTGCAAGTGACGAAGGGTCCTAAATGTGCTCAATTGCAGAAGAGCCAGGAGAAGACGCAGAGGGATCTGCTAAAACTGCAACAGCGGCTGCCACCGATGAAAAGGACCTAAGCGATAAAGATAGTAAAGAAGGCAAGACGACTGATAAAGATTCCAGTAAGGCTGCAGAATTTGGTCTTTTTTTTCTGTCTTCTATTCTCTTCCATCTTAAACTGTCTGGACATTCCTGCTAATAATCGCTGCATGTGTGTATTGCATGTGATTTCTATCAGTAGCCTCCCATTGACCTATTTTGAATCATAGCCATCTGACAGGATAGATGCGGATAAGTTGAAGAATATTACCGAATGACCAGTGAGATTATTTTTTAATCAAATCAGTTTGCGTGCTTGTAATTTTTTTTTAAGCGCCTTTCATTAATCTTTGCTGCACTTGTGATTCCTCTGATGACATATTAATTTTGCATAACCATGGGATTAGATAACACTCGTATATTTTTCTAATATGGCAGTGCACCCTTGTATAACCCTTCAATTATTATATATTTTTTAAATCCTTTCTTTCCAACAGCCCAAGCTGCTGCAAAAGCAGTTCAGTTTCTCCTAAATGTGAACAGTTTTCCTAAATGTGCAGAAAACTGCAGTTATTATATATATATTATATATATATATATATATATATATATATATATATATATATATATATATATATATATATATAATAAAATATCTCACACACACACACACAGTCAGCACTTGGGTATCTGTTACCCAGGTACACGTCAGTCACATTTTACCGCACTTGACGTGATTTCCGACTCTGTCACCAGTTTTCTGACACAAAGCCCATCTCTTCAATGTTACGTTATATCTGAATACCCGTCGTAGCCCACTTTTTTTTTCTTATGCTGTGCAGTTACACAGCACTTCCTCCAGTTTCACTTGATGAAAATGCAGCCAAAACAAAGCGAACAAGACAAGCTAGGGTAATGTAACAGTTAATCATTAAACTGTTTTAGAATCGATGATCTTTTGTTGCTTTTGTGCTTTTTCATTTGCAAGTGAACTGTGACATTAGGGCCTTATCAAGCACTATATGCTGCAATTTTGAATAATGTATTGGGATACTGTTTAAATTCTGGAAACCTGTTGTTTTTTTATCTTTTGGTTTTGCTAAAATGAGTTGCCTTTTACGTTTTATGCAGTTTTGTGCATGGCTAACGTTTAGATTTCATTTTGCTATCGGGTCGTCAATGGAACATTTTACATAACGCAACAAAAGTATGGATTTAAAAGTATGTACTTTATTACAGTTAACGTTTATCTTTTTAGTTTTGGCAAGTGATAGTTTCAGAATCGTATCATATCTCACACACACATTCTGAATTAAATTAATACTTCTGTTGAAAATATAGTACTGTACCAACAAAATCAATACAGTACATCTAAATGGAAACCTACTTATTTTAAAACAGTCCTTGATATTGTATCTTTTGTGTTCCCTGAAAAATGGACAAGGATTGGAACGGGCTAAAATGAAACAATCAGATATGCGTCACACTCGTTCAACCGTCACTGAAGTCAAAATTTTATAGGGTTGGATATGTGAGTGCTGACTGTATATATCATTGTTAACAAATTAATAAAGGCAAGAATCTCTGAAAACAAAACTCATATAGTTTAGGAAAGCAAACTCAGAACTAGCATCTGGTGCAGATACCTCAGGCTTTTGTTTTATTTGAGTTGGCAAATATAGATTCATACATGATTTTTTATGTATGAGATGGAAATCTATGGTCAAAATTAATATTACATTGGCTCGTTTTACTGCACGCTATACCTAGTTACATTGTTGGATTCGATGGAGCAGAAGAAATGCTGAAAAAGGTTGGAGCCTATTAGTTTAGGTAGTCATCTATCTTTCACCCATATCTCCATGACAGGAGCATCTGAAGAAGACAGTATTTGATGCATTTTCTACTTCATTTTACAGAAAACATCATTTAATATTAAAGCTGGGATACACATCTGGTTTCAAGTTCAGTTAGGCTTTGTGTATTCAAAATGAATCGCACAGTTTTAAATCAATACGGTTCATTACATTTTCTTTTAAACTGTCAATTTGATTGACTGATGGTATATTTGACAATCGTAATTTATAATAATTGTAATTTTATCCACAAATGCTATCAGAATTATGACCGTAGCAAGCCTTTTAAAGATTGCATTTGGATTCCATTGGCCAGTGTTTCTACACGTTTTTGTTTACCCCTCATTCTGTTTTTAGGCTAATCCAAAACACCATGGTAGGAGTTTAAAAAAAAGAAAAAGAAAAGTGAATCAACCTTACCCGCTCAAGAGTGCTTTAAAGAGAAAGGAAAAGGGTATGAACTTGGTAACAGTGTTCAGCTGTTGTGTTACTCTTTCTCCAAAACTAGAGCTTTGAGAATAAAAACAGTTTTCAGTAGAATTCTGGCATCCTATTTCTCATTTTCATTGTCATTATAATCTAGTGTCAGTTTAGATTAATTATAATCTAAATTACATTTCCCAATGCAAATATATTAATCTGGATAAACTCCAGACTAGTTTCTGCACAGAGGTGTAATGTGTGAGTGACATAGCTTTGGGGAGCTCTTTTTAATAATGCAGTAAACACAAGCAAAAATGAAAATGAATCTTCATTACTGCAAAGAAAATTACAAATCAACTCAATTTAAATTAGTAGGGAACCGCCATTATTCATAAAAACAAAGTTTCCTTTTTAATTTATTGTGTTATTTAAATAGTACAGCTAAGTTAAAGGAATGTAATGCATGCAAACGACATCAAGTGTTGTGAATATTTAAATGAAGCTATCGTTTGAGTAGGTTTGTCTTTTCCCATACATTACAATATTAAGCATTATTGTAAGAAATTTATATTGTTTTGCTTATATTATAATAAATAAATAATACAAAGAATAGTCCACAGATATTTTTTAACACATTTTATATTGCATTACAATCGTATGATTTGTTTGTAGGTTGCATGCTGTCCTGAACTTATATGCTGTGTAAAACTTTTCTTCTCTGAAATGTATTGTCTGAAACATAGTGGGTACTTCTAATTTAGAGCCTGAAATGTGACATTCATATGTTATCAGTTGAACTACAGGGCACACTAATGCTTAACCTAAAATATGATCTCAGTAAATCACTGAAGTTACATAAAGTTTTACAGGAGCTGCTTATTTATTGCTGACTAACCCTAATCATACTGTGGGAATTCCAGTGGGGTAAATTAAATAGTAAATATAACCTGTCATGGTATATTTCTCTGCAAAAACTGTAACCACAATTACATTCACACTTTAGCTTCAGAGAAAAGAAAGATAGACATTTGTGATTTTAGTGTTACCAATAACATAATACCTATTGCTTGTTTAAAAAAGTCCCATGTGCTTAGAAACCACTTGCATTAATCCTAAGCTCCAATTACAATGCATTGCTTGCTGCTCACATCAATGCAAATAAGAACAAACGACTGGCAAGAGAATAATACAGTGTAAGAATTAGAACTGAAGCAGGAGGGTAGGTTTGTGTGTATTCAAAGGGGAAAGTATGACAATGTAGCCAAATTACTAGGTAAGTGCTAGAAAGGCTAAACAGACACTTTTGAGTTTTGAATGTCACTGACAGTTGGAAATAAAGTAGCTGATTTGGCTGTTGGTCTTGGATCTGTATTACAATCGGTTTGAATGTCATAAATCACGTTGAATGTCATAAATCACTGTGTGATTTATCTTAATCAGCCAAGGTCCTGCATCTCAAAAGGCATTTGTTATTTAGAGAAGGGCTGTACAACAATTATTTTAGCTACTGCTGCATTGCTAGGTATTGTGTCTCATGACAAAAAAAAGAGAAGACTGCAAACCTGTAGAAATAAAAAAAAAAAATCAAGTAAACCATTCTCAAATGTTAACGCAGTATTATTTTTTATTTTTTTAGTGTTAGATGATAAAGACTATATATTTGGAATTGCAAGGACAAGACTCAAGGTTATTTTACTGTAGGATTTAGAAAAGGACTATTTTTAAAATACAAAACATTGTCTGCTAATTTCATTTTTATATACTGTATAAATTGGGAGGGTTGGAATATTTCTGTGCCGTCTGGTACAATATGTTCCATTATACAAGGTTTATGCTGATTGAAAAAAAAGGAGGAATCCTCCTGCACAGCATACAATCAGTTTAGCCCAGGACTAGATATTTACAGTGAGTCTGATAGCAATCAGTGGCTGAGCTTCATTGCATTGTAAAATGTATTTGCACCCAGTTGTCCGCTGATAGTATCCTCACCCTGGAAATAATTTAGTTGGAAATTGACTGGAAGATGGTGAAAATTGAAAGTTAAAATTAGAAATATAATAAACAGCAGAAAAAAAGGTCAGATGATGCTGCACAGTGATGAGATTGGAAGGCTTGGTAAATTAGGTTTTCTGTTTGTGGTGAAATGTATGTGACATACCTGCCCAACACTGCTTTAATAGCCAGGCAAGTGTACAAAATTTTTGGCAATTGGAGGCTGTAGAGAATTATCTTAGAAATTAGTGTTGTGCCCTTGTCTTTGATGTTTCCAATTTTTTCTTTGTCACTTACCAAGATAGAATATTATTTGATATACTGTCTGATGAAAAAAAAAATGCATTTATATGAGATGAGGAATATATTTATAGACATGGGTAGCTTAACAGAATGAAACACAGACATGAAATAATAATAATAATAATAATAATAATAATAATAATAATAATAATACAATACATTTCCATTTTTCTGCTGATAATATTAAATATTGTATAAACTGTAAATATTTCAAATATTAAAAAATACATTTTCTACAAATATATACACAAATACAAATTAGTGTTCCATGTTATTTTTGTTATCTGTATGATTTAGAAAATGATGTGTCGATACGTATGTATATACTATAGATTCAAATAAGAAATGCAAATTTTCTGTGTTCCATGAGCCTGAAGCACAAATAAATTGCTTTGTCTGAGAAGGCAATGTATCTTGTCTGTATCTGGGGATGAGAGTAATGAAAGATTTATCACTTTTGAACAGCACTTGCTAAATAAAACTAGGGGTTAATCAAATTTTGACATCAGTGACAGTTAAACAAGTGTGGCGCATATCTGATTATTTCATTTTGGCCTGTTCCAACCCTTGTCCATTTTTTCAGAAAAGATACAATGTCAAAACAACATAGCTGAAAGTAGTAAAATAAGTAGGCTTCTATTTAGATGTACTGTAGTTGGTTTTGTTGGCACAGTAATATATTTTCAACAGAAGAAGTATTTTAATTCAGAACAATATGATTCTGAAAATATCACTTGCCAAAAGAGATGACAGTGGACACGTGGACTGTAATACAGTACATACTTTTAAATCCGGTACGTATTGCAGCAGTGTGTAAAATTCCTCATAACGACCCAACAGCAGAATGAAATCAAACTGCTAACTATGCACAGAACTGCATAAGAAGTAAAAGACAATACAATTTAGCAAAAGATTTAAAAAAAAAAATATCTGTTTCCAGAATTAAAACAGTATCAAAAGACAGTATTCAAAACTGCAGAATATAGTGCTTGATAAGGCCCTACTGTCACAGTTCATTTGCAAATGAAAATGCATAAATAAGCAACTAAAGATCACAAATTAAAAAAAAAAATAATCAATCACAGTATCAAAAACTGTTTAGTGATTAACTTTTCCATTTACCCTAGCTTGTGTCGTTCGCTTTGTTTGTGCTGCGTTTTCAACATGTGAAATTGGAGAAAGTGCTGTCTAACTGCGCAATAAAGATTACTGATTTGGCAGGCGAGAAAAAATAAAAAAATGCGGGCTGTGATGGATAAACAAGTACACTGTAACACTGAAGAGATGTGCTTTGTATCAGAAAACACGACAGAGTCGGAAATCGCGTGTGACTGATAAGTTACATACACTGATGCACAAAATAAATGCAACACTCGGGTCTAATGGATTTAATCAAATATTTTAAAAATAGATATCAAACAAAATCACAGAAAATGTGAACAAAAATACAGATCAGAGAATCATGATAAGTTTTCAGTATGAAATGTAACACAAAGTTAGTATCGGGTATGACCACCCTGAGCATTAACACAATCACAACACAAGACCTGATCAGCCTCTGGATAAACTGCTGTGGGATGTTCTGTCACACTCTCTGTTAAGTGGTTGCCAGCTGGCGAAGGTTGGCTGGTCACTAGCAATTTGGTCCCACAAATGTTCTGTTGGACAGGTCAGGTGAAAAAGCTGACATTGTTTTCTTGAAGTCATGCAATTGTAATCCTAGCACTGTGTGGTCTTACATTGTCCTGCTGGAAAATCGATACTTCCATATTGGCTTGCAGGAATGGAAAAACTTGCAACAAGGACTTTGTCAATGTATCGCTGAGCAGTAAGGTTGCCCTCAATCTGCACCAAAGGCGTTCTTGTGTTAAAGGAGGTTCCTGTTGGCTTGAGTAATGCAGCAGTAATATAATGCTCACCACGACGTCTCCACACACGTTGTCTTCCGTCAGGTCTGTCAAGGGCAAAACGGAATTCATATGTGAATAAAACACTCTACCACACTCTCTGTCGCCACCTCAGATGTTCTCTGGCCCTCGGAAGACGGCGATTTCGTCTCTCAGCTGTCAACTTGTTACCCCTGAATGGCCTTCGAGCATGCAAATCATTTTCATGCAGACGGTGAGCTGCAGTCATTCTGCTGAGGCGCAGGGTATTTCTTCCTGGAATTTCTCGTGCCGTAGCCACTGCAGTCTGAAAACGATTACGCAGATGGATGATGGTCCTGGGCCAGTGTAGCGATACTGCCTTCCAGGACGTGGCCTGTCCCTCACAGAGCCGGTTTCCTGGTTTCTCAGGACTAGCCTGCTGATTGTTGAAGCAGAACACCTCATTCCTCGGTCAACTTCTCTCACTGACAGGCCGCCTTCAATCATGCCGATAGCAAGCAAGCGATCTTCATCACTCAAGCGGGGCACGGTCGTATCTTTCACTGTTCTTATGTTAATTAAAATCATGTCTTTTCGAGTGGCTATTTATACAGATTCTTAATCAACTCAAATACCAAACACTGAGCACACTGAGCATCATTTTTATGAAGTCACATCTTAAGCTCAATATTTTGTTATCCCAAGGAACAAATTTTTTTATTATACTTAGTATTGAGCTCAGTATTTTGTTATACTCAGTCAACAAACCTGTCTGCTCACTATTTAAAATGTAAATAACATGAGCTATTGATGTAAAACTTTGACTGTTGTGTTTTCGTTATTCATAATGGGGATCGATTTTATTCTTAATACAAGGATGGTAAAACGCGACTGATGTACTACATAGATAATATAACCTAAAAAGGTCATGCAGCTAATTAGGTATATTTTTGTATATTTATCTAAATGGACTATATGTTATATGTGTAAAAAGTTATTATCCCAGAAATGCATGGTGAAATCAACTAGCCAAGTGAACCCACATGCTGGTTATAAATAAATAAATAAATAGATAGATAGCTTCTGTAGTTTTGAATTGAAAACATATGTTATAAACCTCATAAGTGACATGTATATGTGTATCCAGTATACAAGATATGGGTTATTACTAACAAAGATGATTTGGATAAAGAAAGGTTTCAAATTTCACGATTTGTTTAGGATTGGTTTCATACCGAATCACATGCACTGCAAGGAAATAGTTTGTATTATATAAGAAATATTAGACATAGTAGTACTCATTCAGGTGATTTTGTTAAACATGGTGTCATGAGCAGAATTGTATTTGTTCTGAGGCAACGGATCAGAATCCAGACTGCGTTGTTAGTCAGAGAATGTTATTGATTCGTCTTTCAAGGTAACATAAGGCTATCTAAACAAGACAGCACACATTACCAGATTGATTTGATAAAGTCTGCCTAGATTAGGTATCAAGGCATTTGGTCATTAAAACTTAAAAATACCTTTTCATTATGATTCTTTGTATTTTGTTAATTTTTTTTGTCATTTTTTTCCTTTGCTATTAGTATATGCTTTTATCTAGCAAAACATGACTTTGTCATTTAATCTTCATCTTAATCCTCTAAACGACATATTTTCATTTAAATATACCTAAAAGTGCTCTGTTTTCTGCATTCTCAGGCATAAATACACTGGGTAAAGAAACTCCACGAAGTGCTGCAGTAGGGAAGCGGCCACTACTGCAGGAAAAGGAAAATGATACAGCATCCAAGAGACCCAAATCTGCTGAGGACAATAAGCTTAGCAATGATCAGGTAATGTCATAGGCACTGGGTAGTAATTGGACATTTCCAGGTATTGAAATCAGATCAGCTTTTATCTGTGTACCCAGACCAATTTTTAGTTGGGCCAACGTTGCGCTTATGTCAGCAGTTTGGTCGGCCCTACTTTAGTAGCTGACGGCGGGCCAATGTCATTTTGCTCATCAGGTGCTATAGGTCAGGCCAGTGTTGGTGCGATGTTGTTTTTTCGTGGTTGGGAAACTGGGTCAACGTTGGTTAGTTGTTAAAATAACATATTGTTCTGTAAGTGCTTATTTTATTATTTCACTTCCATGGCTAACATAAGAACATAAGAACATTTACAAAGAAAGTTTACAAACGAGACGATGCCATTCGGCCCATCTTGCTCGTTTGGTTGTTAGTAGCTTATTGATCCCAGAATCTCATCTAGCAGCTTCTTGAAGGATCCCAGGGTGTCAGCTTCAACAACATTACTGGGGAGTTGATTCCAGACCCTCATGATTCTCTGTATAAAAGTGCCTCCTATTTTCTGTTCTGAATGCCCCTTTGTCTAATCTCCATTTGTGACCCCTGGTCCTTGTTTCTTTTTTCAGGTCGAAAAAGTCCCTTGGGTCAACATTGTCAATACCTTTTAGAATTTTGAATGCTTGAATTAGGTTGCCGTGTAGTCGTCTTTGTTCAAGACTGAATAGATTCAATTCTTTTAGCCTGTCTGCATATGACATGCCTTTTAAACCCAGAATAATTCTGGCCGCTGTTCTTTGCACTCTTTCTAGAGCAGCAATATCCTTTTTGAAGAGGATGACCAGAACTGAACACAATATTCAAGATGAGGTCTTACTAGTGCATTTTACAGTTTTAACATTACTTCCCTTGATTTAAATTCAACACTGTTCATAGTGTATCCGAGCATCTTGTTGGCCTTTTTTATAGCTTCCCCACATTGTCTAGATGAAGACATTTCTGAGTCAACAAAAAGTATTTTTCACAGATTCCTTCTCCAATTTCAGTATCTCCCTTATGATATTTATAATGCACATTTTTATTTCCTGCATGCAGTATGTTACACTTTTCTCTATTAAATGCTGCTGCAACGGTGTTTGCCACTCCTCCTGGTTTTTGTGTCGTCTGCAAATTTAACAAGTTTGCTTACTATACCAGAATCTAAATCATTAATGTAGATTAGGAATAGCAGTGGACCTAATACTGTGGTACTCCACTGGTTACCTCACTCCATTTTGAGGTTTCTCCTCTAATCAGTACTTTCTGTTTTCTACATGTTAACAATTCTGTCCTGCTGCAGATATGGCCGTGCCTGCCTGATTATTTCACAGACTGTTCTGATGATACAGTTTCTGTTCAAAGTAGCTCAAGTTGTTTTTCTAATTAGATATTGAACACATTTTCAAGCGAGTGCAAATACACTACTCATGAACTGTTGTGACATCGCTCCCGACCACCACAGCAGCAGCCCATCATTGGCAAAGACATGTTCATCTCACTGCCATTGAATGCAGACTGGCTGTAGAAATACATATGCATTAACAACATGTAAACACTTTCTACACTTGTTTTGTTTAAATTGTTAAAACATAATAACGCTTTACAATAAAATTAGGGTGATCAAACATATTTTTTAATTTCAACAAACAAAACCGAAGATAGGTTATTAAGAGTAGTTTTTACTTAACTTAAACACATCTAAAATTAAAATTCAAAACGTGTAAAAATGCTTTATTACCCACCAAATTTGACTACATATCATGCCTGGTGGCCATCTTGGATTTAAATTCATGCCTGGTGGCCATCTTGGATTTAAATTTTGCATTCTACTGATTTTTTAATTAAAAAAAAAAAAAAAAAAAAAAAAAGATTTCTCATTAAAATATTTAAACTTAAAAAGGGGAAATTCACTCCAAGCTAGATTGTGATTTTAAATTGAAAGATTTATTTTTTTTCTTATGCTACAACCTGCCTTAAAAAACCCATCTGACACTCAGTCAAGGCTGGCAGGAGGGTGTGTTACTGAGACAGCCACTCTGCCAATGCAGGAGCTGAGAGGATAATAATTCATGTTTTCAGGATACATAGCATTAACCGATTATGCAGTTTTTGAGAATTTGGAATTTGGTTTTGTTTTTGAAATACTGGCCTAAAAAATGTAGACAATTTTGAATGAAGTATAATGAAGTTGGTGTGGTTTTGTCAAAAATAGGTAAACTGTAAACGAAGGGGTGCCACAGACATGGTGATGAGGTCTAAGTCTGGAAGTTCAATGGCAACTTGTCTTAAAAACAAACTTATACAATGAAATTTACTGTATGTACCATGTGTAATCTAGGTCAATTATCCAATCCAAATAATTATATTTTTTGAGATTTATATAATATTTTGAGAATATAGGTTTCATTGTATGTTGTGCTATGTAGTGACTTTAGAGCTGTTACTCAACTACTCAAACATACTTTAAGACAAACGTCTAGGAAATACAAAGTTGTATTTTAAACAATATTTTTATTTAGCAATTGATTATTACTGGTATAATCTTACATCGATTTCAAAACTGCTACATTCACAATTCGCACACACTGTCCTCCTAATGTGATCACGCCCGGTTCCGCCCACTCTAATAAAATACTAAGTGGTTGTTTTAGACTCGCTTCCTTTACTCACATATGTAGTATAAAGTTTTAATCATCACTTAGGAGTTTAGCGCATATTCCAATTTTACATAAACACTTTCTAAAACCAACTTAAGGGTATACATCTACACTATTACAGTGGTTAATTTCTGACGGGCCTACCTGAAATATTAAACATAAATAAAAGAGAGTTTTGAACATGAATGTATCTGTCAAAACAGCAGGCAATTATTAGGGGACTGTCTATACCTGGCACTTTTCTCTCTGTTGGCAACTGCGGCAGCTCCTACCACCCCCCAGGTCTATAACAGTCCAGAGCTTGAGAGCAGATTCGTTTTGCAGATTGTTGGGCCAACGTTGGCCCTTGGTTAGTTTGTCAACAGCAACCACTTGCCAACCATAAGCCAACGTTGGGCCAACCACGTTTGCTGACTGGGTCCATGGTTGAAGATGTTTTTGTTTTTTATAACTGGTGGTACTGTAAGTAGGCTTTTGTAATTTATTAAACAAGTTGTCATATTTTAGGTTATACTGGTTTAGCTCTTGCAATAATAGAGGAGAGAAAGCAGGGCTCAGATGTTATGGATTTTTATAATTTACACCTTCATGTACAAAATAAAAGCATTTTCATAACTAAATAAAATATTGTAATTCTTAAGGTATTATAATAATTTCAAATTTACAAATTCGGATGGCTAATTGGTGCTGCTATATGCCTGACGTTTATATCTCAGTATTCATTTGAATCTTTTTTCTTTTTTACTTAGGTCTACCAGTGCCCATACTGTAATTACAGTAGCAAGGATGCAAACCGAATCCAGATGCACGTCATGTCGCAGCACTCAATGCAGCCTGTTATCTGCTGCCCTCTCTGCCAAGACGTCCTCAGCAACAAGATCCATCTCCAGCTTCACCTGACCCATCTGCACAGTGTGTCACCTGACTGTGTCGAGAAACTACTCATGACTGTAAGTACCTATAATGTTGGTGAGTAGTTCAAACATTACAGTAATAAATGTTTGAATTCATACAGAATAAAACAATTCTGATGTGTAATTGATATTGCTTTTTTTTCTAAAATAAAATAACTAGTACTACTAATAATAATGATAATAATGGATGATTGTTGTTGCTTTGCTCATTGGACCTTCTGTCTTTTGGTTTAATAGGTATCCGTTCAGGATGTCATGATGCCCAATAGCATGCATTTTCCAGCAGCTACACAAGAGAACCAGTCTTTAACTGATTCAACTACAACAGTTATAGCAGAAGGGTCCGGAAAGCCTTCAGGTAAAAACTACTGTTGAAATCATATGGTTGTGCTGAACTATTGCAATATTAAACTATCCTTTAACGGTATAATAAAATTCACTCATTTTATTTATGTATTTATGCATTTATTTATTTATTTTAACAGGTGAAAATGCTTTAGATGAAAAGATTAACATAGCACAACATAACTCAAAAGCTGAACTGGAGCTTAAGAATGAGGAACTCAAGCCACCGAAGGAAGCTTCAGAAGCACCTGATTGGAAGAAGAACACCAGCGAAGATTCCAAAACCTCTGACATACAGGAGCAGCTGAGTGAGATACAGAAAAGGCAGCAGCTCTCTGTCTCTGATCGCCATGTCTACAAGTATCGCTGCAACCACTGCAGCCTGGCTTTCAAGACTATTCAGAAGCTTCAGATACATTCCCAATACCATGCTATTCGGGCTGCCACCATGTGCAGCCTCTGCCAACGCAGTTTCCGTACATTCCTTGCTCTCAAAAAACACTTGGAAAATGGCCATCCTGAGTTGAGTGAGGCCGAAATTCAACAGGTTTGTGAAAGCTTGTCCCTCAATGGTGAGCTTTGTTCAGAAAGTGAAGCTAGAGCTCTTGAAGAGGCACAAGCACTGGAACAGGAACATGACAAAGAGGAAGACATGGATCAGGAAGGAAAAGCAAGTCCTGCAGGGAGTGACAGCAGTTCTGTTCCAGATGAGCTGGGTTACGAACAAAAGCGGACTTTACCTTTTAGAAAAGGCCCAAATTTCACTATGGAAAAGTTTTTAGATCCTTCTCGTCCATACAAATGCACAGTTTGTAAAGAATCATTTACTCAAAAGAATATTCTGTTGGTTCATTATAATTCAGTCTCCCACTTACACAAGCTAAAAAAAGTTTTGCAGGAAGCCTCCAGTCCTGTTCCACAGGAGACTAATAACAGCATTGATAACAAACCTTACAAATGCAATATTTGTAATGTTGCTTACAGCCAAAGCTCAACCTTGGAAATCCACATGAGATCTGTGCTACACCAGACAAAAGCCAGAACTGCCAAGTTAGAAACTAGCAGTAGCACTGCTATTGGAATCAGTGGTATGGCACCTGCAAGTAGCCCAGTTTCCATTAGTCAAGGAAATGTAGATGCTGCAGGTTTACCAGTGTTCAATAAAAAAGAAAACAATGTAGATGCCAAAGAAATAAACAAAAAGCAAGCTTCTGATCTAATTTCCACTCAAGCCACTCATCAGCCTCCCCCGTCACCAGCACAGCTTCAGATGCAACTGCAGCATGAATTACAACAGCAAGCTGCTTTCTTTCAGCCCCAGTTTCTAAACCCAGCATTCTTACCTCACTTCCCAATGACCCCTGAGGCTTTATTGCAGTTCCAACAGCCACAGTTCCTGTTTCCATTTTATATCCCTGGGACAGAGTTTAATCTCAGCCCTGAGTTGGCATTGCACTCTGCTGCATTTGGGATGCCAGGAATGACAGGATCATTACTGGAAGACTTAAAACAACAGATGCAGCAACAGCACCAGTTGGGGCAGCAACAGCTGCAGCTCTTGCAACAGCAGGCCCCGCAACAGCAAACTTCTCAGTCACAAATGCTGCATCAGAAACAGCAGCAACAAAGCAGCAAACCTGCTAAACTGGAGCAAAGTAACATAGCTGAATCTGAAATTCAGATGTCCAAGGATGCTGAAGAGCAGTTAGAAAAGCATGAAAGCAAAGCCAGGTATGACTGCCAAACTGACAGTGAAGTCACAAAAGAAAACAAAGACGGCACAAAACAAAAGTCTTTAGAGCCAGTTATTCCACTCCCTCGCATTGTCTCTGGTGCAAGGGGAAATGCAGCAAAAGTTTTGTTGGAGAACTTTGGCTTTGAACTCGTTATCCAGTACAATGAAAACAGGCAAAAGGTTCAGAAGAAAGGCAAAACTGGTGAGGAAGAGATTATTCATAAACTAGAATGTGGAACATGTGGAAAACTGTTTTCCAACATCCTTATTTTAAAGAGCCACCAAGAACATGTCCATGGACAGTTCTTCCCAATTGGAGAGCTGGAGAAGTTTGCAATGCAGTATAGAGAAGCCTATGATAGACTGTATCCGATAACTCCCTCATCTCCAGAAACTCCGCCTCCGCCACCACCACCACCACCATCAACCCCACCTCATCCACAGCCCTCTTCTGCAACTGGAACTGGAAAAGCCCAGACTCCCGCTCCTGTACCTTTGCAAGCTCCACCTCCACCACCCCCACCCCTGCCTGCTCCACCACCTACTGCTCCACCCCAGGTCCAGTTGCCTGTTTCATTGGACTTGCCTCTTTTCCCACCACTCATGATGCAGTCTATGCAGCACCCGTCCTTGCCTCCACAGCTAGCCCTTTCACTTCCAACAATGGATTCCCTGTCCGCAGATCTCACACAGCTTTGTCAGCAGCAGCTGGGCTTGGATCCGAATTTCCTAAGACATTCTCAATTCAAACGTCCTCGCACTAGGATTACAGATGATCAACTAAAAATCCTGCGTGCTCACTTTGACATCAATAATTCACCGAACGAAGAGCAGATCCAAGAAATGGCAGACAAATCTTTCCTCCCACAAAAAGTTATCAAGCATTGGTTTCGCAATACTCTTTTTAAAGAGAGGCAGCGAAGCAAAGACTCTCCCTACAACTTTAACATTCCTCCTGTCACCACGTTGGAAGACATTAGACTTGACTCCCAGTTTAGCGCTTTGGAATATTACAAGACAGATGCAACCATGAACAAGAGGTCTTCTAGAACGCGGTTTACAGACTACCAGTTGAGGGTCCTTCAAGACTTTTTTGATACCAATGCATACCCTAAAGATGATGAAATAGAGCAGCTTTCTACAGTTCTCAATCTGCCATCTCGAGTGATTGTTGTTTGGTTCCAAAATGCCCGCCAGAAAGCCCGCAAGAGTTATGAGAATCAGGCTGATGCTAAAGATGATAAAAAGGAGTTGACCAATGAACGCTACATTCGGACCAGCAACATGCAGTATCAGTGTAAAAAATGTAATGTGGTCTTTCCACGCATTTTTGACCTAATCACTCATCAGAAAAAACAGTGTTATAAAGATGAAGATGATGATGGCCAAGATGACAGCCTAACAGAAGATTTCATTGATGCCAATGATCACATGTTGTCAAAGCAACCATCCATCTCTGGGCAACTGGATTCATCCAGACCTTTAGGAACAACAGCCAGCTCTGGCTCTGGCTCGAGTACTCCTTTAATGCCTTCCCCTAAACCCGAAATGGATAAAACTTCACCCAAACCTGACTTTCCAACAGAAAAACCAAAGCAAACTGAGGCTGTTCCAACCTCCCAAGTGGCAAAGACTATAGCTTCTTCTGAGCCACTACCGCCCCAGCCTTCAACACCTCAACCCCAACAGCAAAAACAACCCCAGCAGCAAATAGTTAGACCTCACTCTCAACCTCAGCACACAGCCATCCCTTCTAGCCCTCTGTCCGTTGCTGTCACGTCGTTGCAGAACAGTCTACCTCCTCAGATGTTACAATACCAATGTGACCAGTGTAAAATTGCCTTTCCAACTGTAGAACTTTGGCAGGAGCACCAGCATATGCATTTCCTTGCGGCTCAAAACCAGTTCCTTCATTCACAGTTCCTAGAGAGAACAATGGATATGCCCTACATGATCTTTGACCCCAACAACCCACTTATGACTGGGCAGCTGCTCACTGGAGCTCTCTCACAGATGCCATCACAGACTAGCTCATCGCTTTCCACACCCCCTGGTACAGGTTCGGGTTCGTTGAAACGCAAACTGGAGGAAAAAGAGGAAAGCAGTTCCAATGAAAAGGATGGAGGAAACAGTGGTGAAGATCAGCATCGAGATAAACGTCTCAGAACCACCATCACCCCAGAGCAACTGGAGATCTTGTATGAGAAGTACCTACTAGATTCCAATCCAACACGAAAAATGTTGGATCACATTGCTCGAGAAGTTGGCTTGAAGAAAAGAGTTGTCCAAGTCTGGTTTCAGAACACCCGAGCTAGAGAAAGAAAAGGACAGTTTCGAGCAGTAGGTCCAGTTCATACTCATAAAAGATGTCCCTTCTGCAGAGCACTCTTTAAAGCTAAATCAGCACTTGAAAGTCACATCAGTTCCCGACACTGGCATGAAGCTAAGCAAGCAGGTTATAGTGTGCCCCCAAGCCCCTTACAAACAGTAGAAGATGGAGGTGTAAGCCCACAAAAGTACAGTTATTTTGAATATCCGTCACTACCAATAACTAAGACAGAGTCAAGCGATTATGAGTTGCCAGCTGCAACATCAACACCAAGTAAACATTTAGAAGTGCCACTGAATAACTTTTTAACCCCATCATCCTTAAAGGCAGAGAGCAATGATGATGTGGAAGGCATCAATATGCATTCTGCAGATGTTTACGACCAAAACAAGATGGATTTTGATGAGACCTCATCCGTTAACACAGCCATCAGTGATGCAACCACTGGGGATGAGGGCAATAATGAAGTTGAAAGCATAACCGGCTGTACCAGTGAAAAAAAGCCTGCATATACACCTTCAGAACCCAAGGCTAAAACAAATCCCACACCAACCTCAGATATATGTGATGAAAAATTATCCTACTCTCTCGTAAACTCATTGAGTTTCTCTGGAAAGGATAGTGACCAGTATTATAGCATGCAAGATGATGACCTAGATGACTACGCTGATCAAAGTGAAACTTCCAGTTTAGCCGACCCGAGCTCACCAAGCCCCTTTGGGGCCAACAATCCTTTCAAATCATCAAAGTATGGTGGAGAGAGGCTGGGTAATAAGCGTTTTAGAACACAGATGAGCAACCTGCAGCTGAAGCTTCTTAAAACTTGCTTCAATGACTACCGGACTCCAACCATGCAGGAGTGTGAAATGCTTGGTAATGAGATAGGATTGCCTAAACGAGTTGTCCAGGTCTGGTTCCAGAATGCCCGGGCAAAAGAAAAGAAATTCAAGTTAAATATAGGAAAGCCATTTACAATGAGTCAAGATGGACCAAAAACAGAATGTAGCTTGTGTGGCGTAAAATATACTGCACGTCTTTCCATTCGAGATCACATCTTTTCCAGGCAGCACATTTCTAAGGTGCAAGAAACAGTAGGAAATCAGATTGATAGAGAGAAGGATTATCTTGCTCCCACAACAGTGCGTCAGCTAATGGCCCAACAAGAATTGGATCGCTTGAAGAAGGCAACAGATGTCCTTGGCTTAACAGCCCAGCAGCAAACAGTGATTGACAGCAATGCACTTCATGGCCTTAGCCTGCCAACAGCTTATCCAGGACTCTCTGCTCTCCCACCAGTCCTCCTTCCTGGAGTAAATGGCCCTTCATCTCTGCCTGGTTTTCCACCGAACACACCTGGTGAGTTAGTATGACTTTATATGAGTAAGAAACCATCTTCAATAAAAATGTTACTGTTACATGTGCATGTGTTATATCCATGAGAGCACTTCCCATTACATACTGTGGTGCCTTCATAACCTAAGCACTACATTGGGATCAGTAATAGCAGGACTTATAGTGCAAGTATTCAAATACTTTCATTCTAGAGAAAAGAGGAGAACCAATACAGTCTTTAGACATCCTGTTGGAAAAAAAAGCATGTTTGGCCAGTGTTAGTTTCGGGGTAATAAGAGGCCTGATAGCTTTTTGAATCAACAGCATTCCATTCTGTAATTGTTTGCTTTCACAATTTTAAAGGTATTATTTTCAATATTTATACACTGTATTTCAGCTTTAGCATCTCCTGGTGCAGGCATGCTTGGATTTCCTACGCCAGCCACCCCTTCTCCTGCCATGTCTCTCAGCAGTGCACCCACCAAGCCTTTGCTGCAGACTCATCCTCCTGCTCATATGACAAGTCAGCAGACAGAAGAGCAGAGTAAAAACATGGAAAAAGAGAAAAAGGTCAAAGAGAAAGAAGAGTCAAAGAGAGTCAAAGAGAGAGAAGCAGAAAAAACCAAACCCGAGACCCGAGACCCAAATAAAAAAAGGGGGAAAGCATCACCAGTACTTCCCACACTGGCCAAAGTTGGAAGTGAAAGTACAATGGATCCAGCACAGATACAGGCTCTTCAGAATGCAATTGCTGGTGATCCAAGTTCCTTTTTAGGAGGACAATTCCTACCTTATTTCATCCCTGGGTTTGCCTCATGCTTCACACCTCAGCTTCCTGGAGGATTGCAAGGGGGTTATTTTCCACCACTGTGTGGAATGGAGAACCTTTTCCCATACAGTCCAGGCATGCCACAAGCCATCACTGGCCTGTCGCCCACTGCATTACTACAGCAGTATCAGCAGTACCAACAGTCTCTCCAGGATTCATTACAAAAGCAGCAACAACAGCAGCAAAAACAGCTAGAGCAACAGCAGAAAAAACCAACCCCAGTGAAGTCATCAAATGCACAGAGTGACATACTTAAACCTAAAAAAGCTTCAGAAACCATGGAAGATAAAGGCTCTTCAACAGAAAGCACAAAAGAAAAACCACAAACAGATACCAAAAGTACAGACTTTCTAGATGCTTGTATTGTCCGGTCTATCAAGCATGAGTTTATATGCAGAAAGTGCCAGGTGATGTTTGCTGATGAAGAATCAGCAGTAAGTCATCAGAAGTCCTTCTGTTACTTCGGTCAGCCTTTCATTGACCCACAAGATACAGTGCTTCGTAACCAAGTAAGCAAATATAATTGTCTAGCTTGCGACGTGGCTATTAGCGGGAATGAAGCACTTGGCCAACACCTCCAGTCAAGCTTGCACAAAGAGAAAACAATCAAACAAGCAATGAGAAATGCCAAAGAGCATGCTAGATTATTACCTCACTCAGTCTGCTCCCCTAGTCCTAATGCCATTTCTACCTCGCAGTCTGCAGCTTCTTCTAATAACACCTATCCTCATCTTTCTCGCTCGTCCATGAAGTCCTGGCCCAATATTCTTTTCCAAGCCTCAGCCAGGAAAGCTGCTTCTTCCCCCTCTTCTTCTTCTCCCCCTTCCCTTCCCTTGCCTTCAACGGTTACCTCAACTTCGTGCAGCACCTCAGGGGTTCAAACCTCACTACCCACAGAAAGTTGTTCAGATGAATCTGATAGCGAGTTAAGCCAGAAGCTGGATGACTTAGATCATTCTTTGGAAGTGAAGGCTAAGTCTGCCTCTGGCTTAGATGGTAATTACAATAGCATCAGAATGGATATGTTTAGTGTGTAGGAGTGAAAACAGGATCCCTTGCTTAAAAAAAAAAGACTTTAACTGCAGTTCCAAAGTTTCTCTATCCCAAAAAATTACAGTACCAAATGATTGACTCAGGATTGTTTTTCCCATATTGATATGCTGGCAAGATATTGATTGATTGATTTTGTTACAGACAGAACTGTTGCAGATGCTTGACTGAGCTTATATTGTATACTAAAACATGGAATAGGAAGAAAAAAAAATATCACAAGTTCTTAAGAGCTTGTTTCAAGCCAAAAACTCTCACGATAGCAAATTGCACCTCAGCTGGATTGATTTCCAAATGCTAGCATGTACTGTATGGGATGATGATCCAGAACTTTCAAAGAGAATTTCTCTTGGTTTAGTTAGGTGTAATTCAGTAGCTTTAAATTCTCAGGTCAGAACATAACATTTCTCATTTGTTAAGCAGCAAGAAGCCTGGTAAAACTGTGGCTTTACCAAAATATGTCAAGCTTTATTGGAAGCATTTTCTAGGTGTGTGTAGTATACCAAGAGACGATATAACTATTACTGGACAACACGCATATCCTTTAGTTTGCCCAGCAAGACAGTATGGTTTTACCACTGAGGGAATTTAGAACGGTGAAGTAATGTGTACGCCCCTGTGTTTGCCAGTTTGTATTGCCACAACCTGTATTTATATCAGTGTCACCTTTTTTCTTGTAGAATATACTAATGATCTGTGCCAACTCTACCTTCTCACTTTTACCTCTGATCACACCCTTTTCTGAAGAGGTAATAATTCTAGTTTTGATAGACTCTGAGGATTATGTGAATGGGACATTTTTCATTTGTAAATTGCTATACTGTTGAGGTACTTGCTTGTGTCTGGACTCTAGTGCACTTATATATATTTTTTTTGTAGATCATGTGTAATTTATTAGGATGTTTTTTTGGGTTTTTTTTTTTTTTGTGTGTGTAGTGCAGCAACAGTCTGGTCTGCATTTGTTAGAAGTTAAACTCCTAACAATCCAAAGACCTATTTACCAATTGGTGCATAAATGAAAGTAGTACTGTATACTTGAAACTGTTTAAGTACAAGTTGAACAAACAATATTTAAAAATAAAAAGGTATAAATATTTGCTTCTTGTAAGCAAAGAAGCTGCTTTAAAAAGGGGACTAAAGCATTTGTTTTGTATAATGAAAAGGTTTTCCCTGTGCTCGTAGGACTGAATACAGTGATATCCCTATACACTGCCATTTAGTGAATAGGCTATTGTACTTCCATTAATACTCTGGGCACTTCTGTTGATTTTCTGTTATGTATTTTTAACAGTTTTCTTTTTGTCATATATGCATAACAAAGTATTATCTTTTAACAACATTTTGCTGCTACTGTGTAATATTATTTTGCTTGCCGTAGATTTTCAACTTTCTACCAGACAGTGAACCGATTCATAATTGCTTTGTTTTTTCTTTTTGCTGTGGAACTTAAAGAATGTGAAAGATGTCAAGGGTGTTCAATTTTACAAATCACTTTTGTGTTTGGTAAGTTAAAACAATGTGATTCATTCCAAAGTAACAGAAGGCTGTTTATATGAAAGTCAAAGGCTTGTGAACAAAGAAAGCTAAGCTGTTGTACATATTTGTAGTTGGCTGTGCATGGTACAAATTTATTAATATGAAGAAATGCAAAAATGTATTGCTTTTGGTATTTCTATTCTGAGATGAACAAGTAGCATGTAATGCAACTGTTTGACAGGTTAAATCAAATCATGCTTAAAATTGTTTCAATGATGAAATCAAGTAACATTTCATTTTACTTTTTATTATTGTACAGGTGTTTTTGTTGAAGTGTAATGCTAATGTCACAGCTCTTTTTATTCTCTGCATTTTATGTGAACTTTTTAATGTTCTTATTTGGACTTTTAGTATTTTGACATTTATTTTAATCCTGAAGACACTTTTTGATTGTGTTTCGTAAGAGACATCTTGGCCTCCTAAGGTGCAATCCTGCCTCTGTACAAATATGAGCTACTGTCCTGATTCCAAAAGCTTTCAGAGCATTGCTTTTGGCTTTTTCATGAATGTGAATCAGCAGCATTGTGAGATTGAGCTGGCAGTTAACACTTTGTGCAACAGTGTGTTACCATGGAACAGAATGCTTCCTGCAAAAAAAGACTGGTAAAACAAAATCAAAAAGGATGGGCCTATAATATATGTACATAAACATTGCAAACTGCACAGCAGCCAAAAAACTTTCTATGGATGGATGGAGTCATGATAAAAGAGGACAGCCTTTAAAAAGGTTGCGAATAGGATTATTCTTCTGGATATCAAAGGGATTATCACGGCGCAATCCTATTCTACACAATATGTACTCTCAACGCCTGGGCAACATAGGAAATGCACCCTGAGGGTTTAATACAAAAATGAGCCCCTATGGCTAAAACTTTAAATAAACTAAACCAAAAATGTTATTGATGTTTTCTATATAGAGAGTAGTCTCATTAGTTTTTGTTACTGTAATGTTTGAAGTCTCAACTGTACCGTATTACGGTAATAACATGGTTTTGAAACTTTTTTTTTTAATTTTGTCACAGACCTGTTGTCATAGTTGAAATGACGTTTATTGTAGATGGTATTTGAACTTATTCTTCTGGAAATAGTTCATCAAGTATGTTTGTTGCTCATTGTGATACATTAAAAACTGTATCTGCAAACCAGCTTCGTGTGTTTGTTTACATACCTCCCCCCACTCAATTTGTGATGATAATGAAAAAAAAAACAAAAAAAAAACTTCAGTCACACTGAAATAACAAAACATTCTTCTATAAATGTGATTTGTCTACAAACTTATAATTCTGCTCTGTGGTATCATATTTGAAAGAAGGTTAACAAATGGTTATCTCCTTTCAGTACGTAAATATACATTATGTTTATTTTTAGTACAAAATGGATTGTACTAATTGTCTGTATAAACAGCTTTCCTGTGGTGAGGTGCTGCTTAAAGAGGGACCTAATCGAGTCCATGCATGTTACATTACTGGAGAAAATAAAGAAAAAAGTGAACTGGTACAATCAGGGGAAAAAAGTACTTCAATATGATAGGGCTTGTGGAGCTGATCATTAAACAGCACTTCAAAGGTGTCACTGTGAAATGTTGTAAGTTAATGACTTCCATACAGAACACTTTTCTTGATTGTTTTTGCAACTCATATCCATAGACTGAAATAGATCACACTTAGTCTAATGTTGTGCATCATACATTCTACCTCTGAATATAATGGAATAGAGAAATAGTATTTCTCGTGTATATATACACACATATTTGTTCCACAATGATTAATTATCTTGAAGAATCATTTTTAATAATTTATGAAAGAAATTTATATTTAGAAAAACTAAAAGAAATTAAATAAATGCAATGACATGCCTTTTGACAAGAAGTCTTTATAAATGTTGTAGACATTGCAAAAGACTTCTAGTTGAAATGGTTGTCACTGAATGTTTTTAGTTTCGTTTAATATTCCTAAATTAGCACTATTGAGGTTTTAATGGTTATGGGTTATATGACAAAAGCAATCTTAGCTTACATTTCCCACTTCATGAAGCATATTGCACTTAGAATTACAGACAAACTCTGCCCATCCCACAGGTTTACAAACCCCAGGTGGGCGCAGTTCTTCAAGCTGTGTTCCCCTGGCCGTAGTGTAATTAGGGCTTTAATTTTATTTTTTTTTAAGTTCTCTTGTTCAGATCGCGGGGGGTGGGGGGTATTGTTATTTGGCAACATTGGTTATTTCAATCAATCAATCAATCTTTATTTTATATAGCGCCTTTCATAATGGCATCACAAAGCGCTTTACAAGATGCAGTAACAACAAGAAAATCCATAATACTTCAAAAGACAGAGAAATGCATAATACATGATACAGTAAAAAATAAATCATTATACATTAAATACAGTGGAAAGTGCATAATGCATGATAGTAACATAATACATGGAATAGTACATGAAATATAGCGGAAAGTGCATAATACATGATAGTAGCATAATAGTAACAGCAACACAGCAGCTAATAGCAGATATCAGGCTTAAACAGAGAACAGGTGGATCCTGAGAGTTAATTTAAAGTGAGTTTACGGTTATTAAAAATAAACACCACTCAAATGCATCAATTTTCAGTTTCTATAATAAATTGCACATACGTTTCACAAATGCATGTACAAAGGTTAACCTACTGTGTTGAAGTGAGGATGCCCAAATTTAGAATTCAGGCAATGTAGAACTGGCTTCATTTTGAATCTGCGTGTATATCTATCACATTACAGACTAGTTTGTGTGTTTTTTTCAGCCCACACCAGCGTATGACTATAAACTACTATAATAATAATAATAGTAATAATAATAATATATTTATTTTTATATAGCGCCTTTCATAGTGGACCACCATTAAAAAGCGCTTTATAGAGGTAAGCTGTGAACTGTGCATTATATGCAGTCACTTAAAATAGGACATAATCTCAACCAGCAATATTAAAGTTATTTACATTTTTTCTTATGATTAAGCTTTCATCATGATACTCTGATTAAGGTTTGATATTTATGTAGCTATACTAATAATGTTAAGAATAAGAAGAATTAAGCAGTTGTACACAAGAAAAAACTTAAATATGCATTAGTAGAAGGATAACTGTACAACAGTTTAATATTAAATAACTTTTTCGGTTCATCATTGAATAGAACCTTATCGTCATAAAAAAGAACTTGTGACGCCATGTTGCTGTTTTGTTTTTAACCAGGTTCGTGGTCGATAAACCTGTTATTAAGCAAATGAAGCATTGACTTTCCTAGCATATTATGTAGGTCAACAAAATTGATGATTGGTCAGTAGCATGTCTTTGCACACTGCCCACCTGTTTTCTTCATGTAGAAAGAGTAGTGAGTGACACTACTGGAGATACATCGAGTGATGACCACCAGCACTGATTATAGTGTATTGATAACAGTAATTTGTTTTCAAAAATCCATTCCAGTAAAACTATTTAAATTGGTCAAATATCTTCTCTTTGGCTTAGTTGGTTTTACCATGTTGGACTGCCAAATGTTACTGTAAGTAAGGTAGTCCAAGATTAGTGCTTATTGGGATCTTTATGCCATCTATTGATCTATCAATCAACATCAATTGTCTTTGCCAAGTATCCTTTAAACAGAATAATCAAAATGATCAAATTGCAAGCCGCCAGCAAGGAGCCATGCATTGGATGGCACTGGCTGAGACTGTTCTACAGAATCTTTTTCCATTTATTATGTCGGTGGTTTTCAAACTGGGATACGCAAGAAAAAGCCTGTATTGGCGGACAACACATTTTTTTACCACGTTGTAGTACTTTGTGACTTATCAATCAAATCAACAATGGTTGAGTCTCCTTTCACATAAAACCACAGCTGTACTGATGAACGTTTCCTTTCTGTTGGGCGAGGTTAACTCTATAAACACCCAGCTGGCTGTTGACAGTGAGTGTGTGTTGAGAGACACATGGCCAAAAAAACCCAACTCAAACATTGCCAATGTAAGATGTTACTTTAAAAAAACCTGTAGTATGTACTAGGTAAGTTTACTATCTGGAGGTTAAATGTTCAATGTTAGTAATTTAATCACTTCAGTGTTTTATCTACCTTTACACTTTTAATAAGTTCTTGAGTTGAGCAGGCAGCTGGGTCATTCTACTTAGACAGTGACATCACCAGTGTTGTCAACTTTTCATATATGAAAGTTGCTATTTTAAAGTAAAAGTTGCCAAACAATCATAGACACAGGAACTACACTACAGATAATAATGCAGTGGTGTAGTTCTAAATCTAGGGGGTGATAGAAGAGCAAGAATGCCAATGTCACATGACATAGCTCAGCCTATGAAAAACTGCCCCCCTCCCCCCGTCCAGACTAAATTTCATCCATTAAAAATAAATATTTATCTTTGTGCAATGAATTACATTTTAAGCATGCCTTTTGTAAAAAATAACAAAATAAAAAAAAACACCTTTTGGGTTTAAAACTTTAAAACCTGAAACAGAACAATGGTTTAACTGGTATTGATATATCAATGTCGAATATAATAGGCTACGTGATGCATTTTGAAATACAGAATTATCACATTCAAATAGCTGCACTCCAAACCCAAAGAGCATGGGAGTTTGTCACATCTGTAACTGCAAAAACAAAACTTCTAAATAAAACAACTGCACACTTGGTATTTCTAGCTAAAAATGTCTTTATTGAGTCACAATGAAAATCGTGACAGCAGAAACATGTTCATGTAATATCACAACTATGTAAAATAGTGAAGCATGTATTTATAGTCTTAACATGAATGACAACTACAACAAGGAACAATATTTTTAGCCTTCTTAAAGAAGTCATTCCATGCCTTTTTAGCATTTTTAGTTGGTACATTTGTACCCTCATTAACTTTTTTTTTTTTTTTAATGCCCCGTTTAAACCTCTTAAACGTTTTTAAATATAGAATTACATACCCTCTGTGTATGGCTGCATTGTTTAATAATCAGGGCTTTATGTAATCAGTATTACTGAAATCTGCCCTGCAACACTTGACAAATCTGAAACCGAAATATATTATTGGTTTGCAGAGGTTTTACAATTGCTTAATTTAGTAATTAAAAGACCATGTGTTTTCCTGTTTTCATAGGTATATTATGACCCTGTCTCAGATGGGGGTATGCAGTAGACTAGATTATTTGGAAAGGGGTACAGGGCCTAAAGAGTCTGAAACAATGAATTGAAAAGAAAGGCTGTTTCAATTAAACTTTCATCAACATTAGTTATTTAAAAAAAAAAAAAAAAAAAAAAAAACAAAAAGGTCCAAAACAAAGTATTATCCCTGGGGAAAAAATAAATAAATAAATAAACAGTACTTTGAATTTTAAGATCTGGTTTAGCTCAGTAGAGGAATTGTATTACATAAGAGTATCTGTCTCAACCTTAACATTGGTAAAAAAAAAAAAAAAAAATAAATGAGTTACTTTGAATTTTAAGGCAAAACATCTGGTTTAGCTTTCAGTTTCATCAAAAAAAAAAAAAAAAAACACAAATGCTGCCATTTTGCAGGGTTTTTGGTTTGTGCACTGAAATGTATGTATGTTTTTTTTTTTTGTTAAAGAAATCCATGATATTTTATCATTAACATGTCTTCTCTTCTAGCACCTATTTTACCTCCTGCTTATCTACCATATTGTTTGATCTGGGGACCATCTTCTTAAGGTTGGGTTACCAGAACTGAGAGAGAGCCATGATTAAAACTCTACTTCAACCCTAGCACCTGAGTTTGCTGTTGGCTGTTGTTGACATCATCTGTGTCTTTCTTCGGTGATAGCGGTGGTGCTATTTCTTACATAGACCACTCCATTATCAGCTGGCAAAACCTGTCATCCTGCAACTTAACACTGACAATACAGTACTCAATTAGAAAGTACTGGGAGACAAAAACACTGAAGTTCAATTTATGTGGAAATTTTTTATCACTGTTTGCAAACAAGTTAACATCACAAAGAAGTCTGTTCACAGAAGATGCACAAAGGCTATTAGAAAAAAAAAATACACAAAACTCCAGAGGTATTGTGTCTGAACAGAAACGGTTACTCATAATAGTTCTATTATCCACTGAATTATCAACAAATAAATTAGTTTGAGAAAACTAACAGTGAAGACATGGGACAAATTGAGAAAAATTGAGCTTCAGTGGTTTGCTGCTGCAAAGAAAGCAGATAAATGCATGCAAAGATATATCCCCCTTTGTGGTTTGCAGACGGATTGCTCAGTTCTGTTTTCCAATATGTTCCGAAAACTTCAGATCCCAAATGGTTAAAGATGGAAGTGGGATGATAATATTATTTAAGACAGATAAAACTAGTTATGTGAAGCTATTTTTTGTGGAAATAGGCCTTATATCCTTTTTAAAGAGCATTCGAATTATCTGTTTTTCTTTGTTTTGCCAAAATGTTTATCTTTGTTTAGCCTATGTAGCTAGAGACTTTGGGTGGGGCCCTGTAAAACATTGTGGGAGGGGACAGGATATTGACGAGTAAGTAAGCAATTGAGTTTAGAATACATCTAGGCAAAACTTACTTGCTTCATGTATGTGTGAATTTTATGGAAATGACATTCAAAGACAACTACAAAACAAGAACAAGTCATTAAAAACAGCTGCAGTCTGTCTATCTAAACATGATTTGAATGTTAAAACCACTTTCTGGACTTTAGCCAGGTTTTTTAAAAAAAGTGCATTACCTCATGTTTATGGACTTGTTATTGTTTTGGTTTTTTTTAAGAACAAGTATGGAGAGGAAAACAAAAAGAAACCTTGACGCAAACTGCGTATCTTCCTTCTGTAGAGAAGCCCTTTTTTATACCTTGGCTGTCCTGTGTGCATTGCACTTAAGCAAAAAACTAACAAACAAAAAATGACCACAATTAACATTTACAATATTTACTGCTTTTCTGTGACCTGTATTGTGCAGTAGGGGATGGGACAAAGTTAATGCTGCATTGTTTTGATTTAGATTGCTAAAATCTAGTTTTCATCATTGAAGATAAAATAATAGAAATGGACGACAAAGCAAAAAAAGCAAAGTATATTTTGGCTGATGATCGTGTCAAGATATTTCCCAAAGAAACTGAACATGCAGATGGGGGTAATTGTTTTGCATATCTTAATGTGTCTTTGGAGAAAATACGAGTGATAGCTATTTAAATTCAGAATCACACATTAAACAAAAGGCTACTACAGGCCACTGAACAGAACGTAAAATAAACAGCTTTCAGAAACCAACTGGAAAGTCAGCCCAGTCAAAAAGTATTCCTGTCGGCAAGTTAAATCAGTACTACAACCATCTAGCGCAGCTACCTCGTTTCAACCTGCTGCTTACTTTCTCGCAGTTGGAATTTTAGACCCGAATAGTCACATTTATTTTTTTTTTATCTCGGTACTAATAGAATTAATTATTGGATGGGACAAATAACATGACGATGGATGTGTTGCATGTGTGCCAGAGGCCCTTCAGGGTAAACCAGTTTTTGGGCTGTTTCTAATCGATTTCCACATCTGTATAACTTGGAAAACCTTTGCCTTACACTTCCAACCAATTCAGTGGATGCAGAACGTGCAGTCTCAATGTATGGGCAAGTCAACTGCAGGGGGGTGCTGCATGCTGGCCTTTAACAAATGATAGCACTCTGTTTTAGTAAGGAAGCAAGTATCACTATTTTTAGGCTTAATAGTGTTCTGAAAAATAATGTCTACTTATGTTTATTTAATGTTTAAACAGGTCCGCGAAATGTCCACGAAATCCTAATTTTATTCCGCAACCTAACCGTGAAATAAAAGTAAATTTACCGCGATTTAAGTAGATCCCTATATATAGTATAGGTGATTAGTACCGCCATCAGTGGAAGAATATGTTTTCTTGAGTTCTGTAAGTTGTACAAATTAGTTGCTAAATGGAAGAAAAATCTACTAAGGTGTCGAACCTTATTTAGCATTGAATACATTACCTAGTCAGAGCAACAAACTGCACATTTCAATCACAGCCCATCAAAAACTTTGGTTAAAAAAGTGAGACTTTTCAAACACAGCAAGATTGCGTTCTTCTTGGCAAATCAGTCTTTGATTTTGGTCATCAGCAGTGTTCACAAATCTCAGGCGTAATTTGGCTTCCATCCACTTTTTGTACATTTTTCTAATCACTTAATCCACAGCCTATAAGGTCTATTGTTATGTTTGAAAACAATTTACAGCAGAAACAAAAGACCACATTGGTAGAAGAGGACTATACAAGCCATTTCCTGCCTACTTGCTCTCTTTTTCTAAGGACACGTTTATATTTACTGCAAACTGTTGATTGTCATCAGATTGGGGGAAATTGAAATTGAAATTAAAACTTTAATGGGCCCTTTTATAACCAGGTGGCATTATTGAAGACTTTCAGTCAGTTTGCAGGGTCACTCAGCAATGCAGGTTCTATGTTGTTGTTCTAGCTATGGCCCACCATCATGTACTGGTAAGCCTGTTTCCTCCATTTGCTGTATCTCTTGAGCTGCTTCTGATGCTAGATCTTGTTCACAATCTTCTGTCACCACTAGCTCTTGACTTTGAATCGTTTTCATATACAGTTGCTGTAGTTGATGTTGAGTCTACTCTGATCTTGCCTTAGGTTTTTAATAAACTGCACAACTGAACCTTTGAGCTTCCACATATTTTTTTTTCCTTTTCTGCTCATCTTTTGTGAAACAGTGAACCAGAAGAATGTTTTTGAATGGTATTCTTATATATATATAATATATATATATATATATATATAGATATTATATATATATAATATATATATATATATATATATATTTTGTTCCGTTATTTATAGCTAACCACTCACTACTCTTTACCCACTGCCTCTAAAACTTTGCACCCTCTCATCCACTCTCTGTCACAATAATGGCCATTCTCCAATCAGACCATTGTGTGTTAACTGGGGAATGGCCACATGTATAAGGGAGAGAAAATCTTTTGTTTGGAGGGAGTTTAGGTGAGTGTGTATAACGTGTTTATGCTGGTTTTGAACTGTATAGTGAAGGTGAATGCCCAGCCTGTATTGTTTTGTGCCTTTTTCTTTGTTTTTGTGTTAAATAAATGTGCACAATAGTGCTTTAATTGCAGTTTCTAGCCTCTGACTTTCTTTCCTGCCGGATAACACCTTGGGCCGTGAAGCTATCCTGCCACATTTGGTGTCAGGGTGGGATAGCTCCCCTGGAGGAAAAAAGTCATGGACCTAAATAAAGACTGGCATGGTGAGCCACAGCAGCAGGAAGCTGAAAGGGATGCATGGTGCGGAACTTGTGGGGAGTTCATACGAAGACCCCCTCTTTATAGAGGCCTAAACAAAGAACAGGATGGAGTCAGCGGATGAATGGCTTCGTCTAGTGGCCCAACAGCCGCTACTTGCCCAAAGGCCAGAGATGGGCCCCTCTGCATCCCAAGCTCTACGGGATGGCAGATTAGACACCCCACTCGGCTGCTTGGAGAACCAGTGTTGGTGCCTTGCTTGCTGAGTTTTTGTGCACACAGTGGTATGCTGCCCTTTTTTCTTTGTTTTTCTGTTAAATAAACATGTGCAATAGCACTTTAACTTCAGTTTTTAGCTTCTGAGTCTCATTGCTCCCCGATAACACCTTGGGCCATGACATTATCCTGCCACAATCGTCAAGTATGGCTGAGAGTTGGAATCTAACTCCAATTGTTGGTAGGCATTGGATCAATCTAATTTGCTAAACACAGTGGCCCCTGCTAACGTAGCCAACACATTTTTGGTGTTAGGCAGTTGGCATTTCATATGTTTCATTGAAGAGATGTGCTTTTTGTCTATAGATGGATTCAGGCATAATGGTAACTGTTGCTCCAGTATCCAGCTGCATTTCAACTGGCTTTCCATAAAGATTCACTTCAATCCTAATTCCCTTTTCACCTTGGCTAGTCGTGTACACAGTGAAAATTGTAATATCTTCTTCTGGTTAATCAGAATTAGTGCTCTTGGTTACATACTGCATTGCAACTGTTGCTAAGCAGATCCCTCTTTCTTCGTTCTTTAAATACATGAGTAGCCTTGGTGTTTGGGGGTAGGGTTTGTAGCAATCATTTATGCAACAGACTTTCCTGTTTTGAAACTCCAAGTTACTTTGCTTGTATTTGCTGTCTGACTGCTTGGTTTAGCTGATAATTCTCTAGAATTTAACATGCCATTTCCATTGCTAAAGCAATATCGCAAGCAGACTTAAATGTTAGCTCCCTCGCACAGCATTTTTTTTTTTTACTGGGCTCCACCCTTAAACCACAAACAAATCTATCGCATAGGGCATTGTTAAAAAAAAAAAATTCTAATTCACAGTGTGTGGAGAGTTTCTTCAAAACCACATATAATCTGAAATGCTCTCACCTTCTTTTTGATCCCGTCTGTGAAATCTGAACCAGTGGCTTAAGTCGGTAATGAGTAAGCAATATCCTCTGAGATGCTGGTAAGGCGCCACCAAAAAGCAGACTGATTACAGATAAGAAAATGCTTTTCCCTCTTCCACATCATTAGCCTCCATCCATTGCTCAAATATTTGACTCAAAATGACTCATAACCTTCTTAGATTCATCATATTTGCTAACTTTACAAACATACAACATATATATATATATATACAGCTCTTGTAAAAATTAAGAGACCACTGCAAAATTATCAGTTTCTCCGGTTTTACTATTTATAGGTATGTGTTTGGGTAAAATTAACATTTTTGTTTTATTCTATAAACTACTGATAACATTTCTCCCAGATTCCAAATAAAAATATTGTCATTTAAAGCATTTATTTGCAGAAAATGACAACTGGTCAAAATAACAAGAAAGATGCAGTGTTGTCAGACCTCGAATAATGCAAAGAAAATAAGTTCATATTCATTTTTAAACAACACAATACTAATGTTTTAACTTGGGAAGAGTTCAGAAATCAATATTTGGTGGAATAACCCTGATTTTCAAGCACAATCAAGGTGTGGATGGAGGACCACCAGATCAAGACCCTGTCATGGCCAGCCCAATCTCCAAACCTGAACCCCATTGAAAACCTCTGGAATGTGATCAAGAGGAAGATGGATGGTCACAAGCCATCAAACAAAGCCGAGCTGCTTGAATTTTTGCACCAGGAATGGCATAAAGTCACCCAACATCAATGTGAAAGACAAGTGGAGAGCATGCCAAGACGCATGAAAGCTGTGCTTGAAAATCAGGGTTATTCCACCAAATATTGATTTCTGAACTCTTCCTAAGTTAAAACATTAGTATTGTGTTGTTTAAAAATGAATATGAACTTATTTTCTTTGCATTATTTGAGGTCTGACAACACTGCATCTTTTTTGTTATTTTGACCAGTTGTCATTTTCTGCAAATAAATGCTCTATCTAAATGACAATATTTTTATTTGGAATTTGGGAGAAATGTTGTCACTAGTTTATAGAATAAAACAAAAATGTTCATTTTACCTAAACACATACCTATAAATAGTAAAACCAGAGAAACTGATAATTTTGCAGTGGTCTCTTAATTTTTTCCAGAGCTGTGTGTGTGTGTGTGTGTGTGTGTGTGTGTGTGTGTGTGTGTGTGTGTGTGTGTGTATATATATATATATATATATATATATATATATATATATATATATATATATATATGTGTGTGTGTGTGTGTCTTATTCCTCGGAAAGTACACTTTCTTTGACTAAATCTGATAACCTTGTCACCAGTTTGTAATATATTTTTTTGCGTGGGTTTTTAATAGGGATGCACCGAATCCAAGTTTCTGAGATTTGGCTGAATACCGAATCCATCTGAAAAGATTCAGCCAAATACCGAATCTACAAAAACTGTCAAGAAAAACTGAAGGAAACTGTTGAATGAAAAACAGACAGCAGCTACTAACAAGGGACGCGAGTAGGGTTGCTAACAGTCTCCAGAATCTCATGACACTTTAAGGAAAGTCAGGTTTTGTAACTCACCTCTCTAAACTGCAATGTAGTCAGTAAAGTGAGTGTGAATTGTGTGAACTGTCACTAAATTAATTGAATTGTTTTACTTAGTTCTTACCAAAAGCATACACATGCCTGCGAGGATAATTTCCAACAATCAGACCTATACAGCATATGTGCATGTACGTAACAATAATTTTCCTTGTATTGTTTTATGATTTTCTTTTTTTTTTTAACCTCCCCCCACCCGTCAAGTCTTTTTTTTTTGCAAACATGGTTGTCTGGGGTTTGCAAACTCCGGTGTATGGAAATTTCCTTGCACTGGAATGTGTGAATGTTTGGCAGCAGTTGTATGTGATCTTTATGTATTATTTATTATTTTGATTGGACCTGGGGTCACTCACAGTTGTATAATTGATTAATTACAATTCGACAACCCAATTTTTAATTTTCATTGTCATGCTGCCTATTTCAGTTTTTTTTTTTTTTTTTTTGTTAAAGGAATATAGTACATGCTCATTGTTGGGTGTGCTGACTTTTGGTTGTTACATTTACGTTAGACAGTACAACTGTAATGGGTAAAATATCAGTGTAGTTGTACTGTGCTTGTAATTTCATTTGTGCTGGATCCTAGGTCTGATTTATATTTCACTAATCTGCTTTAATTTTCTTTATTATTATGATTGTTGTTAAATCTCTAATTGTACATCATCTGCCAGCTGATCTTTAATCTCCACGTAGCGGTAGCTATTGGTATCTCTGTTGTTAATGTTACCATGTTGTTTGTTTGTTTGTTTGTTTGTTTTGCTCTGGATTTTGGATCTTTGCATATCTCAACATTGTCAGGAAAGCATACTATGTTTATTGTGTATGTAGGAACATGAGTATCTAAGTGGTACGCAACCTATACAAGATGCACATTTCTGATATTGCAGTTTTTTGGGTGTCCATACGAACTTGGGTGGGACGAACAACCGGGCTTGAGGTTGTCCTTGCTTTTTGCAACTCTTCAGTACTCTGAAAGGGGGGAATGTTCTCCTAAACTCTTTCTTTAATTTACACAGACTATTCAACCTTTGCCAGGCCAGGTTTAGAATTCTCAGACATTTTTTTTTCTTAATTTTGAAAGAAAATGCTAACACTTATTATTAAGAGGCATAAATCACTTAATTTTTTATTAAATTATCCTCAACCATATGTCATTTTAAAGCTTAGACCATGAAGAATATGACTCAAACATTTTACAGAATTCAGAGAATGTAAAAATATGAAAAAGGACAAAATTGGCAGTCAAATGTTTTTAGTTTTTTTTTTTTAAGATTGTCAATCACAATTTATTTCCCAACTCCCCCATTTTAGTGTTTTAACTCCCAAAACATGATGCTACAGATGAAGGAATGTCACCTAAAAGATACAGTAGTAGTATTTCCCTTATCCAGGCAGTTTTTAGAACACTATACAGGAAATCTGACCAAGGTTTATTTTTTTAGAATTTTTAAGGACAATGCAAACACTTGTTTTAAGAATCATAAACCATTCAATCTTTATCAGAGAACCATAAGCAGTATATCATTTTAAAGTTTAGACCATGGTGAATATGATTATCAAACAGTTTACAGAATTCAGAGAATGTAAAACTATAAAAAATGACACAATTTTGCAGTGCATATTTATGTTATATATCTAGGATTTATGTCACAACTGTGTCCTCGCCAATTACTGTTAAAGAAAATACCCATTATAGCTCATAATGTAATTATTGACCATAATAAACAAAATACCTCAATAAGAACTAGTGATTCTGGCATAATTATCCATAGATTCATGATGAACAGAGATTAACAATTAATATTATGTATGTTTAAGTATTTCAAATCAATCATAAATGTGTATTTGTTATAAGACAAAAAGAAACCTAACAATCCAAATTATTATTACATGTATTTATATTCTCAAAGGACGAAGAATAAAGGTTAGGCTTCATAGTTAAAAAAAAACATATGTGGAAAGAAGAAACAAAGTAAAACATTCAAGGAAAAGTAAGGCATTGTTAAATGTTCATAATGAATCCTTGATGTGCTCTCTGGTTATAGAGTTGCACATTAGTGAAGCAGCCTTAATAGTTCAACATGCATTGATGGGTTCAGTTACTTGTAAACACACAGTATAAGTTTGATACTTATTCTTTTGGTGCGATGTTTAAAACAAAATCTTCTTAACACGGTCGCCCTCTCTGTGGAAGTTAGTTGTGCAGCAGCACAGTACAGTATCGCCGTGAAGTATGTAGGCAAAAGCTTTCGTTGTTCCGGAGGGAGCCCATCTGCTCCGGGACAGCTTTGAAGATTACATCATTGCGTCTTTGTTGAAGAACTTCAGAGTTTGATGAGTTGAGAGAGATGAGATGTTTTGAAGAGCAAATCCAGAAAGTGTGAATCCAGAGAGAAAGAAAATCCTTGTTTTTAGTTTAAATAACACGATGTATAGGCGTTCCCTTGTACTGTAAACAGGTCCTTGTTGGTTCCATTGGTTCACAGTATTTGATAGACAGTTGCGTGTCACACAAAAAGTGTGTGTTAGAAATGGAATGTAGTCACCTATTTTACATGTATCATTTAAACCTCCTATTCAATATAACTTTAGTTACATTCATTAGAGAAGCATATGAATTTCAGTTTCATTCTCTATACAAAATTACAATTACTAGTATCTAAAACACATTATAATACAATCAAATGATAATATTTTAAAATAGTAAGTAGTTAATAATATTGATTTAAAACACAATAAACACTTCAGATTTATTGGAAAACTTACTTAAAATAATTATTAAACTTGTGTCTACACGTTATGTAATTAAAAATGTTTTTTAAAGCATTTTAACGCATTAATGGTACAACTGCATGGTCACTATAGCTTCTCTTGATAAGTTTTATGACACCTTAGGAGGCCAGACTATCAGATAGCATTTTGGAAGGTGAACTTCAAAGAGTTAACACAGTTTGTGGCCTGTGCCTTGGTCTAATCAACAAGCTCTGAAGTAGATCTGGTTAAGAATGTTCTGGAATTGGTGTTAACAACCCAATATTGCACCAGCATTTATTTTTTGTTGTGTGCCAGTGCTCAAAACATGGTGCAGGACACAGTTGAATGTTCCCACAAGGTATGCAGTGCTACTTCGTCTCCACCCATCTTCTTGACTCGCCCTGCTGATGTCAGTGACCAGGGCTGCTGTTGCAAACTCTGCACTGCCGAAATACTAACTTGTTCTCTTTTGAGAGGGTAAGGCTTGGGGAATGCCGAGCAGTCAGCCTCACAGAATGCACTGTGGTGGTGCTTGGCCTTCCTCCTTGATACTTAGCACTGGAGGCTGCACTGCTGTAGTGCAGAATTTGCTTCACAAGGCTCATACGAATAAAATATGTAATAATAATAATCACTATATAGCGCCTTTCATAGTGGACCACCATCACAAAGCGCTTTAAAAGATACATGACTAGGGTGAGTGAACTCTCAGCTGCAGAGTCACTTACAGGAACATCTCACCTGAAAGACAGAGCACAAGGAGTTTAAGTGACTTAAACTCCTTGTGCTCTAGCTCAGCCACTGACAATGGGTCAGTGGCTGAGCTATTATTTGAACCAGGTACTTCCTGGTTACAAGCCTGTATCTTTAACCACTGGTTCACACAGCCTCATGTAGGCATTAAGGATGGCAACATCAATAAGGTGGAAGGCAAGCTTCTTGTACCACTTGATTGTTTTCTGCAGAAAACTAGTATTTCAGCAGCTGGTCACTTCTCTCAACTCTTCCCATGATAGCATTGTAATCCAGAATCACATGGGCTTGTAGATGGGTTGGTCTTCTTTCCTGTGCTTACTATTGTGGCATCATTGCAGTTTGAAAGCATGGTGACATAATTCCTGTCACGCCAGCACAGTGCCATCAGCTTGTCAGTGGTGTGGTAAGTCACATCTCCTTTCTGCAGTGGTGTTGCATCTGATTTCATATGCAAATCTTTAGGCATGCCACGCCGATTACCACGCACTGTTCCGAGGCAATGAGTCTTCCGGTCATACAGAGACAGACACAGTTCATTGTTTTTTAGTAGTCATATTTAAACAACAGACATTTTAGGTGCAAGGGAAGTGTTTATACAGCTTAGTTGTTTTGTATTGGTATATTGTTTTACTAAATAATGTTATTATAAAAGTTTATTATCCTTTTTACCATTGCTATACTGCACATTTAATAATGTGCAACCCGCTGTAGTTCAATGATTTAGGCTGTACTATGCTTTGCAAAAAAAACACTTTGACATGTTTACGCTATTATAAGAATACTTCCGGTCTTATGATCATACTGTGTTTTCCACAACAGACACTTTATCTACATAACTATTTACTAGTCAAGTTGCATTTATATATTCAAGCAGTAGACATTTAGTTTTTCATACAAAGCATTTACAGTTCACGCGGTGTTCTGTTTTACTAAGAAGTAATATTATAATAAAAAAGAAAAGGGTATCGTCCTTTTCAAATGGATAGGTGTCAAAAATGATTTATGCAAGTTGTTTTATTTACTATGTTTATATGTAAATTATTTCAGGCTGATGGCTTATTGATCCTGTCAGGCAAAATCTTGATATATATAATGTATTGAATGAAAATGTATTTGTTTTAGACACGTTTAGTAAGTAAAAACAGTAATTTTGGCAAACTTTTTTTGTGGTGAAGCATAGTAATTCTAACCTGCTTCATTGTAAAAGTATAGCGAAGTATGCTAATAACTCACTAATATACAGTAGTGCTCCGAAAATGCACACATTTTTGTGGATGCTTTGCAGGAAAAAAACTATCCTTTGTCACACTTGTGTACTTATAAAACGGTTCTAAAATAAATGTTTTTCTAAAAAAAAAATAAAAGTTTTGTCTGACAGGATCAGCAAGCAATCAATCTGAGGTAATATAAACAGAGTAAATAAACCAGCTTGCATAAATAAATTGTTTATTAAATAAATATATTACCGATGGAGTAAGGGAGAAGTACATAAATAAAACATTTAAAAAATAAAAAAAAAATCATGAATCAGCTTACCTTCAGTGTCACTTGAATCCCCCCAGTATAGACAATCAAAGAAGGATCAACCTCTTCATCCTCCAAATCAAGATCCTCACAATCACTGGAATAATAAAAGTCTCATTCGTCCGCCAAAATTAACTCCAAGGCATTCTGGGTATCAATTCTGCGCTTTCGCTTTCCAAATTCCATTTTTTAGAAAATATTTTTTTACTCTCACAAAAACACTTCTCTCTGCTAAAACTCCTAACTACTACAAATTGAATTTAAGTTCACCAAGCCTTCTCTTCTGTCCATGTGATTCTTTTAAGCCAATCAGTGCACAGAATTCACATTACAGTGGCATTTTCAGTGTTGCGATTTTAAAAAACATGCAAACATGCAAGGCAAAGGAGAGGAGGGGCCCAAAATACTCAGGCTCGACCCTGAGGAAAACGTCCCAGGACCCAAAATATTTGGGCTCGGCCTCCAAAAAGTTAATATAATTTACACCTCCTCATCCAAATTGCCCTCAGAAGTCCTTGTGTTTCTTTATGGTGAAGAAGCATTTGACCGCATCGAATGGAATTACCTCTTTGCCATACTTGGAAAATGTGACTTTGGCCCCAATTTTATATGATGGATTAATCTGCTTCCTGCATCCCTGTCTGCATCTGTTTGTACTAATAATACACAGTCAGAGTACTTCCCACTCCATCGGGGGACAAGACAAGGCTGCGTTTTTTCGCCATTACTGTTTGATGTTGCCATTGAACTTCTGTCTATCTCTCTGCCACACTCTCAAGGGTTTGAAGGAATCATACAAGCAGATCAACAGCACAAAGTATCTTGATATGCAGATGACCTCCTCCTATATATTACAAACCCAATCTCTTCCCTTCCACATGTTTTGTCAATTTTGGACCAATTTGGGAGATTCTCTGGTTACAAACTAAACGTACATAAAAGTGAACTATTCCCTATTAATATATCCACTTCACACCTACCCTCTACACTCTACCCCTTTAAGGTGGTGTCTGGTAGTTTCAAATATCACTCACATCCATGTTTTCCTCCCTCTTTAAGGCTATTTTCACACCACTGCTGGAATGCAGTCGACATGATCTTGCCTGCCGATCTGCTCTGCCCTGTCACTTGCTGGTCGTATTAACCTGATTAAAATGAGTGTGCTTCCCAAATTTCTGCATCTTTTCCAGAATATCCCAATTTTCATTACCAAAAGTTTCTTCAACTCACTTGACAAAATGATCCTTCATTTTTATGGGGAAATAAAGTTCTTCATATTTCAAAAGTTTTTCTTCAAAGACCAAAACATGTGGGTGGTATGGCTTTACCAAATTTTCTATTTTATTATTGGTCAGCCAATATTCATAAACTCACGTATTGGACAAAACACAACTCTGATAAGAGAAACCCAGTCTGGCTGGATCTGGAAGCCTCTCGTCGATCATCCTCTTTATCTGCCTTCAAGTCAGTCTAGCTCCAATCCTATCATCCAGAACACTCTTAAAATCTGGGCTCAATTTAGGCGACACTTTGGCCTATAGAGAGCTTCCATATTTACTTCAACCACTTTAAAACACTTATTCATACCCTCTCAAATGGATTAAGCTTTTCAAATCTGGCATTCAAACAGGGCCAAAGCAGTTACAGGCTTATATTTCAATAATGTGTTTGCCTCAACAGCTCTCCTTGAAGTTTAATTTACCTCATTCACACTTTTTTCGCTATTTACAAATTAGACATCTCAGTCATTAGCAACAGTGAAGACACTCCGGGAGCAGGATCTGAGCATCACTTTTTCAGATCACCAGGGGAGTCTGTTCTAGCACGTGTACATTCTTCCTCCCCTTGTGTTAGACACAGGCTTATCCAATTTAAAATTCGAAAAGCTAGCTAAAATATATCCAGATACTGACCCAGACTGTAATACATGCACACAGATTCCTGTCTCTTTAATCCACATGTTCAGGTCCTGTCCCAGAATGGTTGCGTTTTGGACATCTATTTTTTAATCATTTTCCCAAATTTTCCATTTAAGTATTGATCCCGACCACTTATTGCAATACTTGGAATTCCACCAGCAGAAACAGCCCTTCACAAATCCCAATCTGATGCCATAGCTTTTGCATCCCTACTTGCAAGGCGTTTGATAATTTTTAATTGGAAGCAAGCTGCCCCACCCTCTCACACACAGTGGATCAGGGAGGTTATGCAACATTTGAAATTGGAGAACATTAAGTTTACATTAAGAGGTTCCAAAGACAAGTTTCACAAGGTGTGGTTGCCCTTCATGGAGTACTTTGAGAACTTACATATCCAAACTTGGACATAGGTCAACGTTTCCCTTGTATGTATATGTTCCTTTCAAGCGATAGAGCCCATATCGAAATGAATGTCAAGGTCATCTAGCACATGGTAGAGCCTGCATTGAGAGGGCACTACCACTATTAGAAAACAATTTATTTCTTCATTTTCTCTTTAAAAAACCCTACATTTACCTTGAACTTCTAGTCCCTAACATAATTAAAAGAGAAAAAATGACATTCACGTAGAGAAAATATTATTATTAAACTTATTATTATTGCTAACATATTTATTTATTTATTATTTATTGATGTCCACTAGCTGCAAATTGAGCTTTCATTACGACATCCTGTCACAGACATGATATTGCATGTCTCCAGACCAGTGTCAAAAAGTATTTATAAGTAGCTTTTTATGTTATCAGATTAGTTGTAGATTAGACTGTTAAGGGAAGAAGCCAGTATTTATGCACAGATTTATTTTAAAATGTAATTCAAGTTAAACACTTCAATGTTGCAGCGGGCATCTTTGCAAAAAAGAAGCCCGCTATATCTGGAAGCTGATTGGCTGTTCACACTCAATCATTTTCTAATTATTATTATTATTATTATTATTATTATTTATTATTATTATTTATTATTATTATTATTATTATTTTATTTACTTATTTTATTTAATTTATTTATTCTTTCTTTTCCTCATGAGTTATGGAGCATTGTTGTATCATTTTCTTCTTATGATTTTATTGAATGTAATTATATATTTATTTATGATCCTTACTTATGTATACTTCCATATGTTTAACATTATTTTCTTTTCTGCTCTAAACTAAAAGCTGATAATAAAAAGATAACTATCTGACAGCCCAAATGGTTCAACTTGTATTGGCACATTACAGTAACATAAAATTGTATTTACTAAAGCATATTGTTCAACAACGTCTTGCACATCCAACAGTTGTAAAGTTACAAAAAATATATATTTCTGTACACCGATTTTTTATTTAGTTTTTCTCTCAGTATGATCTCTAGAACATGTCTCAGACAAAGCAACAAAGCACAAAAGTCTACAACAGTTTGCCATTACTATGTATTACAGGTTTACTGCATAACTTTACTCCTTGAAAAGTGTGATGTGACTGTGCTGTTTCATACGGGGGTATGTTTGCATTCAGCAGCTGCATGACATGTTTAGTGCATGCGTCCCAGTAATCGAGCTGAGAGACGACAGAGTTCATCAAACATGTTCTTGTTATTAAATACAAAAGTTATGTTCAATACCAGGTTTGTGTCTTTTATTTAAAGAAGAACCGCACACATTAGAGGGATATCGTAAAATAGATGTGCATGTGGGAGGATATAGGATTTGTATTTGGTTCACCAAACCCTGCTCAAAAGGTAGGTATTCGGGCCGAATCCTGGATTTGGTGCATCCCTAGTTTGTAAATAAAGACGCTCAGCCAGGATGATCACTGGGACAAATGCATGGGTTTATTATTATGGTTTATTTTTACAGTTTATTTTTATTTTTCAACATACTAGAATTTTTCTAATTAAAATTCCTTCCACTACGGGTCTACAGAGATGCACCACAAGGGGTTTCCACCAATACAAGATGTCCTAATATATTTAATATTATACAGCAAGGTGTCATTGACTACCTCCTCCTCCTCCTCCCCTTCTAAAACATATAGCTGTTCCCTGCTACTGAGGGTTGTTGGGTACTGTAAGTTCTACCTCCCCATCCTTTTGCCCCCTGGATCCATGTTTCAGGCTCCATCCTTATACTCCTGAGCAGAGCTGTCCATCAATTTTGGTTGAAAGAGCCACACCAATTACCAGATAGTTCATAGAGTGATACATAAAAAAAATACAATTTAAAAAAAAATCAAGAGAACCATATTGTGGAGCCAAATGAGCCATATATGGTTCAAGAGCCATCTGTTGGGCAGACCTGCTCCTGAGGATTGACAGTCAGGGGAAAAGCCATATGTTTTTTTTTTTTCATGTTCTTTATACAACTCATTTATATAATTTTGCTCTAAGCTTCTAATTCAATTCAAATTTTTATCTGGTCAAATTTAACTTACTTTTTGGCCCAAATTCTATTTTTGAGCATATTTTGTTTCAAAATCAAAAGTTCTGAAATTAAAGTGGGTTTTTTTTTGTTGTTTTGGGGTTTTTTTGTCCTGGTGTTTTCTTCAATTTGCAGTTAAATTCAGAGAAGACAGGCATCCTGCTTCTTTGCTCTTTGAAGTAAATATATTCTTGTTTAACAGGCTCCTGCATAAACCTAGGAGGAAGGAAGATTATTTGAGATCTAGGTGTGAGCAACATTTGGAAGCTTCAAACTGCTCAGCTAAACCTATAATGATGTCCTGAAGTATATCAGCAAAATCTTTAAATTAAATAATCAGTATCTTATACATTTTAATCCTCACATTTCTGTCCAGGATATCATTTGTGTTTCCTTTTCCCTTCCCCACTAGGTGCAAGGCAATAATGTAGAGATTTCAAAGCATGTATATTTTGTATTTACCAATATGTTTTAACAGCTAGTCATTTACATTTCTTCTCCCCCTCCTGGTATCATAGTTAAAACTTTTTTTTTTTTTATGAATTAACAAGCACAATGCACTGCAATATAAAACAGCAGTTCTCAACAGCCACTACTGCAGTAAAGAAACATGTAGTCTCTACAACACTGATCGTTACAAAAAAATAGCAGCACAACTAGTTGACAGTGCAATTGTATATATTAATTAATACTATTAATACTGTAGGTACAAGTGATCTTGAAAACTATATTTATAATATCGTTTGAAACTTAAGCTTTTAACTTTTCAGATGAATATTCTAAACAAGATTTCTTTCTAGCCAACCATTTTAGACTGAGGCCTTGTTTCTTTGTCTGATTCTGAAAAGCATCTAACCTTATTTACTGCAATACCTTTTAAGACCTATCTGGTAATGTTTTTGCAAGACGGCAGTAGCTTGTGTAAAATGCCACTGCCTATATTATGTCTTAACTAAGAAGAACCAGCCTCGGCCTTGGCTTCAGTTGATTGACACATTATAGGGCTGATTTGAAGATCCCGCTGTTAACCTACGAGGCTGTAACTGCTTTTTCCCCTTTGAATTACAATGACCCATCTCTTTACCTACCCTCATGGCCATACAAGGGTGCAAATTGTTTTGAAAATTGGTGCTAAATTGTTTTGAAAGTTTAGAACCAGAGAGCTCCCTCAATTCATTTTGTAGATGGTTGAGGGTGGGTCATTATGTGAGTAGTCCAGACCCAATGAAAAACAAATGTAAGCATGTCTACTGGCAACAGGATATAAAGTTGCTGGTGCTATATGAGGTACCCTAACGCTAGAAACTAGCACCATAGCGCCAAATCTGCACCACTGTGGCCATAACCTACATTCTTAAAAAGCAGGTTTGTTGCAGGCTCTTAAGCTCACTCTGCACATTGGTTGTGATAGGGCCTTTAAAGCAGGGGTAGACACTAGCAAAGACCCAAGCAAACAAGAGATAAACCATGCATTTACTGAGTGAATCTGACCCAAACACAATTTGATTAAGTTAAACTGAACTAGAGCACACTTTTATTGATCAGAACTGACCTGAAACACTTAAAGTTTATTGATCAGGGAACACACTATACCCATGTTGATTAATCCATTGTGACTTAAAATACACTTTTTACAGATCCAGTCCAATAAAAACAAGAGTATTGGTCAGCTGGTCAGTAAATATTTGTTGCTGTAACGTAAGTGTTCATTTTTGTTTAAATTTATTCAGGTTCACATGTTGAGTATTTGGACAGTGATGTGTGTGTTTTATACTTTTTATTTTATTTTCTTGTTTTCAGTTAATATTTCAACTTTTTTGTTTCACTTTGCAGGTCAAATGGTCTGTATTAATACTGCTCTCTCATGAATTTAACTTTCAAGTTTGGTAAATAACTATATTTAGCATTTTTGAAATCCAATTGCTCAACAAAAAAAAAAGTATTGTTATTAAAATGAAAAAAGAAGCCTGTTAACCACAAAAAAAAAGCTTTGAAAATAAAGGTTCTGCAGTGTTGAAAATGGAGTTTATGCTAATAGTCTGATAGCCATTTACCACTGTCTAGAATGACGGATTGGTCTATTTTTGAAAAGAATGAGAAAATGCATGTCCCACACAGAAAGCATTTTTAAATGTGAAAAGCATTTTAAACATGAGCACAGCAATTCAAGGAGGTATATTTATTAAAAAGAAACTTGGAGGTTGTATTATATCTGAAATGAAGGGTGATTGATTAGATTTGAAAATAAATAAACACAATAAACAACCAATGGGCATTAACCACGCATGTGCTTGGATAAGAACAGAATGTTCTTTGGATTCATAATATTCAAAGATTCACTTAAAGCACAGTACATGACCAGTACCTTTTCAATTTAATTTGATTAAAAAAAAAACATGATAACAATAAATACGTTACAATCCTAAGTAGTGTTCCTGTTATTTTATGAGTGGTCCTCAGTTTAGTTAATAATTACTTTTGTTATAGGTTTTGTTTTTAAATATTTTGAGCATTTGATATGATTCATATCATACATATCCCTACTATTCGTATCCATGACTCACTCAAAATACTAGGAAAATAGAGCTCTGTTCCTGAGTTGCATGTCTAGCTTTGAAAGTAAGTATTATTAAAATTCCCCTGTTAACAGTTACCATGGTCAGCGGTGCAGATTCAAAATAAATGAAGATTTTCATTGGAGGTGTACACTTCATTTGTTTTCATCTTTCTGACATTTTGTTTATCTAGGCTTGTTCGTACAAAAGCAAAAGCAGAATGATGGAAATTCACTTCAATTGAAAAATATATGCACCAGGGTGTTATGCTGACAAGGAGTAAAATATGTATTGGCTTAGGAACTCTACAGACATATTTTAAAACAGCTGTATTGCTTTATATGGTTTGAAAATTGCGGGGGCAGATTGTGTACAGTTTTGCTTTTTTTAAATTAAAATAAAATTGTTTAAAAAAAAAAAAAAAAAAAAAACTATCAACAAGCAACCAGCAATGTTATAGAGGAACCCAACAGTGTTTGAGGTCCTTGCTTGCATATTCTTCTTATTAGATTTTTAAAGTTCCATAAAATGTGTGCAATGTCTTGCTAACAGTAATAACCATTACATGTAATTTTTGACAGTAAATATATTTTGTTTTAATATCTTATCTATAACATTAATAACAGGTATTACTAAGAAACAGTATCTAGCATAAACATAATTACTTTATAACATTTTTTTTGTGTGTGTTGTGTTTCTAAGATACTGTTCCAGATATATTACAGTACATGCATTGATTTTATTTTATATACATAAAACCTGTCCATCTCCAAGTGTATTTAATATTTGCACACAGAAACAGACAGAAACGTTACATTTTAAAGAATTTAAAATTTAATGCATAAGTCCAATTTTGTACACAGCTAGGAGCTTAAGCAGAATTGTAAACTTGTGCTTTTCTGCAGGAGAATCCGTCTCTAACCAATATGTCATCAGCAAGCGCATAAAGGCGCTTTGTGTTATTCTCCCATGTCGCTTCTTTTGTATTTCGGCTGCTCAGTGAAGCACTGGGAAGTCAAAAGCTGGGCGGCCGAAATGGGAGTGGACCACTTAGAGCCTGGAGGAAGAGCTACCTCAGCTATGGATTCCCTGAGAGGTTCCCCCCTATATATATATATATATATATATATATATATATATATATATATATATATATATATATATATATATATATATATATATGAGTGGGAAGAAGGAATGGACTCACGCGGGTATTTAGACTCGCCAAGTATAAATCAAGACGCCCCATACACCAGCCCGACCTCTCCGACCCGAGAAAGGGGGTACACGTCATTACGAGGCCCCTTCCCGACACAGAGTCGCAAGTAAACGTATGTAAAACGGTGACACCCCACGCAATTAGTAATGACAATGACGTCGAACACTTTGCCACATTGGCTACGTTCATGTTTTTCCAGCCGGCCTCATGCAGGTAGCCTTTGCGCACCCACGGACCAGGCCTCCGGCCAAATTTATTATTCACTCAGGCCCTGAGCTCCCATCATAGTTCATCAAACCATCTGCAATTGCAATCAATAAATCTCATCCATGGTGGATTCTCTGAGCTGAAATCATTATATTTGCAAGGTTATGTAAGTTCTCAGTCTTTGTCATTTTAAATTTACATTTCGGCATACAGTATCTTAATGTTTCAATTGTTTAAGTATGTTGTTTATTTGCAAACGTATCTAGTATAGATGAGATTAGTAATTACATTTTTTCTGCTTTGATTTCTTTCAGTATCTTTATATTTTAAATGACTATGTAGTTCAAATTTAATTTAATTTACAACTCTATGAAATATATAAAATGCACAACGTTTTAACGATGCCAGTTTCATAGGCAAATGAGTTCACTTATTTTTTTTTAAAGTAGTAATCCATGTGCATGTCTTACTTATCCATCTATTAATGGTCATATTGCTTTTTTATTTTAATATTTCATTGTTTACTTAAGCACCTTAAAAATAAAATGTTTTCCTATTGGCAATCTTTTAAAAAAGAAAATATTATAATATGCTTGCTTAATATTTTCATAGATTTAATACAAGTTGACTACTTTGTTCATATTTTTGTTTTTATAACAAATGATTTAGACATCAAGCTGCGTCTTTTATCAGTGATCACCATAACAACCTTCTCTGTGTTTTCAAATCCAGTTGAATTTTCATCATTCTCTTTATTTATTTATTTATTTGTTTATTTATTTGTTTATTTATTTATTTATATTTGTGTGTGTGTGTGTGTGTGTGTGTGTGTGTGTGTGTGTGTGTGTGTGCAGGACTGTGTGTACATATCTCACATAAATCTTTATGAAACATTAGAAAAATAAATCCACAGTTAAATAAAACGTAAATAAAAAAAGCCTAGAACATTTTTAGACAGCACGTGAAGTTTTGTTTTGAAGTCAAAGAATATGTAATGAATGTAGTACTATAAATACTATCACTGCTGATTTTAATTAAATAATATGATTCTGTAGCTTACTGAACGTATTATATAAATACATCATGTGCTTATTCCTCTAATCTTAAAACTGAAATGCTTTCTGGTCCAGACCCTTTGCATAAAACGGAATCAGCATCTGGTTAAGGAATGGGGCAAATGATAGACTTTGGTTATGGTTATTGTAAAACTGATGAGACAGCAAATTATATTCTGTCCCATTAAAAATCCTGAGCACAGGTTTATTCTTCTCTTTTCTTACATTCTTTGTACCAGTATTGTGTGGCGAGGTCCCCACAATTCAGTGCGAGTAGAAATTACTGAACATCTGCAATGAAATTGGTTTTCTGTGGAAACCTGATGGATCACTTACTGCCAATGACTGGAAGGAAAAGTACTTGTTTATGCCTTTATATAATGAATTTTTATGAGGTGCAGATTGCTGTTTATGGGAAAATACACTTTAAGCTGCTGTAGATGTAATCTAGAATTCAGCATTCAGGACAATGAATTATTAGACTGAACTAAGGGCTGCAATATCAACCAACTTAAAAAATAGTATTATGAAAATGACTTTAGTAATGAAAAAAAGATATATCCAAAAGGAAATAAAAATAAATAAATAAATAAATACAACAAGAAGGCTTATTTGTATTTTTTAGTTGCATCAAACTCATAGAAATGAACTACAGATACCCTTGGGCAGATTAAATCTAAATTATATGCACCACCTTGATGGGGTAAATCTGAGTATTAAAACAGAAATTCACAATTCCGCTTAACTGCTTGGTATTGAAACAAAAAAACAAAAAACTGTAGGGGGGTGTATCATTTTAACATGGTTTAAAAACATTCATTCAAGCGACGTAGAACCTGCATTAGGTAACATGAATGCAGAGGTTTATTTAGCCAGGACTCTACAGTTGACAGGTAAAGCGTGCTGCTTTACCAGCCAGAGGTAAAACTAAAGCTGAGCAGCGTCGTGCTACTCAGACTGAGACAAAATAATCAAATAAAAGAAAAAAAAGCAAGTTCAAAGCACACTGTTTTGGCCTAGTGCTACTGCCAACTAAGTGCAGTCTCTAGTTTCCCTTGTTGGTTCTCTTTAGTCCTGCTTCTCTCTAGCTCTCCTTGGCTGTTTCTCTCTGTTCTTCAGCCTTCTCTTTAGTTCCGCAGGGCCACGCCTCCGGTGCACCAGCCACTGACCTCAAGCATGCACGGCTTCCTACTCTCAATCCCTTGATTGTTGCAACATCTTATCCCCTGATTTGTGACGACATTGACGACATCCCTTGAATGTTGCAACTGGATCCTGGTCGCATGGCAAGCCAAGCTTCTGATTGGTGGAGATTCTACTGTTTCTGATGTCCCCGAACACCTACTGCAATTGAACTGTTGACCCTGGGCTAGAACCTTCCAGCAAAAAACAACAAACCCAGGGTCGTTACACAATCACACCGAAGTGTACCAAACAGGCATATAAACTATACCATTGTGATCAGTACAATGCACATCTGCTTTATTAATAGATTTAATCTACCCCACTGTATATCTATCTGATATCCAGGCAATATTAAGTACAGACCGTATTTACTGTGTGATGTAACAAGAAGATAAAATGGAGCTGAAAATGCATGGGTTTGACTTATCTTTCCAGTCTCTCTAACCTTTTAAAATTATTTTTGTTTAATATTTTAGTGCTTTTTAATGTTGAATGCTAGGAAGTGCTTTAAATGACCAGTCACTAGGTCTTGGCACAGATCAGTGGTTTTCAACTGGGGACATGCATACTCCTCGGGGCACTTCTAAGGGTGTTGGGGATAGTGGCTTATGCAAGAGGACTCAGAAATGCAAAAATAAAAAGCAAAAGCAAATATCTTGAATTATTTTTTTTAAACGGTATTAGATATATACCATGGTGCATAAATAGTTAATTTTTGTTTACAGTTTGACTATAGTTTCAAAACTATTATCCACCTGTACACATGCGTAATTTCAATTGAGCGTGTTTCCATTCTGAAATTATTCAAGCGCAGACGCATTTTAGTAACAACAATAATGTTTGCTTGAATTGTTTTCCCGTGTTTGATAGTCAATTTAGATGATCTTGTGCATCATTTCTCAAGTAAAAGATGTATACATTTCTTACTTGCAAAAAAAAGAAGAAAACACAAAAAAGTCTACAGAAAGTGCAACGCAACAGAAAGTTATATCCTTTTGCATGATTTTTATTTTGACTTTAATAAAAAGTTCTGTAATTGTTGGTAATTATAATTTTATCTTGAGGTTAATGTTTTTGATGTTGTAAACATTTTAAATGGCATACATAATTATGCTGAGATTAGTAAATGGTAATGTGATAAATATTTACAGTGCAGACTTTTTTGTATCATTTACAATAACTTTACAGAATAGAAAGCATGTGTCTCAAATACCGCTTTTTGATTCTGTGCATCCAAAGACTTGGATGCACATGTAATGAAAATGTTTAAGTATTACTGTTTGGTATTCTGTCCTAAACCAGCAGTCTGTCAGTCCCAAACTGTTGTGACATAAATTATATACTGTAAAGCCATAAGTCTTTTATTATGCATTTTTTCATATAAAAAAACTAACAATAGATGCTTCGTATATTACAACAGGTCGCCAACATTTCTGGCGCAAAATAGGTTTTGTGGGTGTGATTCGCCAAATATATTTGGTCGCAAATATTTACGGCTTTACAGGATTAAATAACACAGGGAATATGTTTTTTTTTTTTTTTTTTTTAATTGTTAATAACATTATTCTGCCTTTTACTGCAACTTTGGTACCATTCAGTGGATCGAAAATTGTAAAGGGGTACTTGAGCTGAAACCTTAAGACACAAGACATGTACCGTAAGGATTTATGGATGTGCTGAGCAATAAGAGTGAAGATAAATACGGTACATATTGTATTGTGCTTCTCCTGTTCATATTGTATTCAGGATTTTTCAGGAAGTGGTTGAGTAAACCCTAGACAGAACTATCTCAGATATGGTATCCCCACAGTAAATATTGAAACTCTTTCATTGCAAAAATGTGCTGTATGTTCACATGGGTTTCTGTCTGTTATTCAGTGTTTAATGCAGAAGCAAATCTAGTGCTTGGAACATCATGAGATCTGCCAGCCAGACACCTTAGAGGATCACTAAGTTTACTTCTGTTGCAGTAGCTCAAAGCTGTAGAGCACTGTATAATCCTCAACATCAGAGGGTAGCAGGTTTTTAAAAGGTCTTTGACAGTCAGTTTAAGGTTCAACATTTTATGACCAATGCCATATCTTGATCATGTCTGATTCTACAAGTACAATTAACCTGAAAGACCGTGGTTGTCCCTTTATGAATGAAGGTAAGATAAAATCTTGGCTTCTCAACACATCTCTCCATTTTGTTTTCTTTTGCAGTTATGTGATTACTATAGTCAAAGCAAGGGATAGCACAAGCACTAGATATTCCCACATAGACCTACAAGCACCCTGTCAAGAGAGGGACTACTCCTTAGATCAAATAAATAATTTCCATGCTCCGCCAATCGCTGGCCTCATTGTTTGTAACCTGCAAGGGAATTTTTGAGATGTTGATTCCACTGAGGGCTAAACTGAGAGCACCACTTCTTACCTAAGCCAGGTTCAAATTGACAGATGTGCACACTGCTCCACCAACCTGCTTCTTTAACAGGACTGCCAGATACTAACTACAGGGAATCATATTTCCTCCTCAGGAGTCACTATAAAGCAACAATACTTATAATACATTGCCTAGGTGATATAGCCATGGAAATGGATAATCACCAGATTGTCTTATGGTAAGTATCTGTTTGATAAAGTACCCAGATGCTGGAGTTGAAATTCACAAATGGCTCCAAGCATGAGGATAGTCTAATGCACTAGACATGGATGGGTGATAGACTATAAATCACCCATGAAGAAGGGTTTTTAATGCTGTGTTCTGAGCTTATAGCCAACATTTTCTGATGTGCTTCTGCATAATAGAAAATGCACCCCAATCAGAATACCAGCCTGGAGCATCCTCAATGTATGCATTAAAATAATAATAATAAAAAAAAACCTTTGCAGTCCTAAAGGACTAAAAGAAATGTTGGATTATTACTATTGATGTGTAGCTTCTTTTATCTGGATACTTAAAACTACACATCCCATATCCCTTTTCTGCCATTTATTTCTTTAAACCTGCAGGCATGGAATGAGCAATGGCACAAAAGGCAGATGTTAACTTAAATACAATGACATCTCACCTGCATTTCAATTTACATTACACTATAGTGACTGTTCCTTATTCCTGGAATTTCACATAGATTGAGGAATTTGGTAAATTAACCGATTAAAGACACATCACCTGCAACATGACATTTGAATTTCTGGGAAAATTAATATAGACAATGTCGTTGGCTTCTATGTAACTCAAACAGTGCCTGCAAATAGGGCATTAATGTTTCACTCTTTGAAAACAACATCATAATTGAAGCCCAGATTGGTAAGAAAGTTGTCAAAGTGTGAAAGATTTGTTAATGTAAATTTAACAGCAATAGCACCAAGGTCCTGTTATCATAGACCAGGTTCCAGAGTTGATTTTAATTTAAACCAATGCTGATGTTCACAAACTTCTTAAAATTGGATTGCTCAGTGGGGATGTCTTTGCTGAGGATTCACAGGGAGCATTGCAATGGCTGTGGAGTGCCTATGGTTTGAGGAGGTAATAGCTTTGGTCTCAAAGCAGACACCTGCAGGATTGGCCTTTGTTTATAATCAGTTGCTCACTGACATTCACTGCAGAGTTCCTTGGTGTAAAGAGGTAATTAGTCTTGTCATGGGATTAGAGGGTGTCCATTGACCTTCACTTCCCAAATGGTTTCACTACAAACTCTTCAGGAGGAATTGTCAGAGATACCAATAGTGGTGAGTGTACCAGAAGTCCATGTTGTGTAAAATACATTGTCAGTAGAGAAATAGACCAATCCCTGGTTGTGTGTTCACACCTTTTTTTATCTACATATTGTATTGCTTTTATATTTTAGTTTAAACATTACTTTGAAGACTTCAAAACATGTATAAGGACACAAAGCCCTCTAACTGCTTACCAGCATTATCCTAATGACATATTAACTCCTCAATAATTCGTTAGACTGTAGAATAGCATTAAACATATTAGGGCTCTCAAGATCACATCACAATAAATTAGTCAAAAACAGCAAAGCATTTAGCTGAGAGTCCTAAAAAAAAGTTCATTACCATTACTTGCTTGTCTTATGTACTTAAAACTGTCTGTGAAAGAAAAAGAAATGCTTTCATTTTATTTAAGTGGGGCACTGGAACTTAATGAAATTCAATAAATCTTGTGTCGCATTATACATTCAAAGCTTTGTTTAAAAAAAAAAGAAAAGAAACACTTACCAATTTCTGATGTTTCACAGTTCAGTGGGGAAAATCTTTTAGAATAAAAAAAACCTATTAGCTGTCATTTTTAAAATAATTCTAATTTTAAACCATTGCATATAATTAAAGTACTTTGGATATATTTACGATGTTTTGTGAAATTTTATTTGATTCCTATTAGTCAGAAGTCTAGAGGGTAAAGTGATATAGGCCTACATATCATGCATCAGAAAAACATTATTTTGAATATTTTATATACTATTTGTTAACAGTAGCATGTGTTTTAACACATGCTTAAAGTAAAGCATTAAATTGTAAAGCCTAACATGGTGGATGATCTTTACTACTGGGCGTACTTACTGTGATGAAAAAAATCTTAAACATGGATATTCACCTTCATGTAAAATTCAATATCGTGGTGTGCAATTTAAAGAAAAATGTTGTCCAAGGGAAAAATCTACTTGTCCTTCTTAAAAATCTACTTGTCCCCTCCCCATGTCACAAAACACACAAAAAAGTAGAATTTAACGGGTAGGATTTTGGCTTTATTTACAGTGAACAAGATCAATCAATTAGTGATTAACAGGGGCAGATCTAGCTTTGTAGCTTGACAGGTTCACTAAATTCTTCAAGATACACAAAAGGTTTCCCGTGACCCCACCTCACCTCAACAAATACACAACATACTTTAAGGAAATGTTCCTTTCAGTGCAGTTTGGAACACATTTGCTAGTAAATTTAAGTAACAGACTAAGAGTGCAACTATAATACTTGGGAGTTATTCAAATATAAAAATAGCTTCTGTCTATTTTTTTCCACTCTTTCGCTAGAAGCTGAATCCAACTCCTGATGTGCAGGTGTTTTAGTTTGTTGCATCACAGATACACAATAATTGCCAGCTATTACTGCTGCTTTGTGGAATTCTGATTTTTCTTGATGTGCTTTCAGTTTTGTAACTGCTGAACCCCAGATTTTAAAAGACTTATATAACCTGTACTTGTGTAACCTGTCAAGTTCCTCTGCATTTTGTAATGTTTTTTCTAATATCTATAGTAGGCTCCATCAAATTCTGAAAAGACAAAATGTTTTTTCCCTTGTTTATTTCTATTTGTGGCAGGGCTAGGAGCCCTGCACATGAAAAGAGGGCAGGGCAAAGCCCTGCTATAAAATGTATTTGTTTTGTATTATGATTTAAAAATGTATTGTTTAGCAGCGTGGATGGGATGCCCCATCCACATTAAAGTTATTTAATTGTTGTTAATCGGGAGATGGTCAGCTGCATAAATACCTGTGGCTCTCTGCACGCCGGGTGGGTGTTTGGAGGAGAGAACAGAGCAAGCGAGAGAGCGAGGAGTTTAAAAAGAAAATATAGGAACAGTGAAGGAGATTGCCCAGCCTGTCCTATATGGGTCAGCCAGGGTGTCCTCGGCTCACCGCGCTCCAGCGACCCCTGTAGTCTGGCCGGGCGCCTGTAGGCTTGCCTGTTAGCTGCCCGGGAGCTGCGTTGTCCTCCTACGCTGTAGCTCCTGGGCGGCTGCATGGTAAATCCACAGTGTGTAAAGAAGCGGTCGACTGAAGGCTTTTTAAATTGGGAGAAAATAACAAAAATAATTGGCAATGACTCAATTTTAAAAAATAAATAAATAAAATAAAATCATAATACAAAACAAATACATTTTACAGCAGGGCTTTGCCCCGCCCCCTTTTCATGTGAAGAACTCCTAGTCTTACCTCACTATTATACTTTTTTTTTTTTTTTTTAAACAAACAGTGGGAGGGCAACATTCTTTCCTGCACTACTGTCACTGATACACTGCCATGTGATTTACAGTCTGTATTTTATTTTAAAATAATAATAAAATATTGTACAGATAATCTCTGGATTGTGCATGTCCAATAAATAGGGGTCTACCTAATTTGCGATTTTCCGCGAAATTCACCACTTTTAAGGTGACTGTACTAGTACGGAGAGAAAAAAAGAAACCTAATTTAAATGAACTACTGCTCACCGCAAGTGATGCAAACTACGTATCTTTATTCTGTAGATAGGCTTTTTTCATTGCTTTGTCTTCTTGTGTGCACTGTACGAAGTCCTGAAGGGACATGGTAAAAAAAATAAAACACACAAGCATCTCGTGCGCACGAGATAGCATTGCGTGCTACGTGCTATCGCGTGTGCACGTGATAGTATTTCTTGTATACAGTCCGTGTGCTATCGCTTGTGCACGTGATAGTATTTCTTGTATACAGTCCGTGTGCTATCGCTTGTGCACGTGATAGTATTTCTTGTATACAGTCCGTGTGCTATCGCTTGTGCACGTGATAGTATTTCTTGTATACAGTCCGTGTGCTATCGCGTGTGCACGTGATAGTATTTCTTGTATACAGTCCGTGTGCTATCGCTTGTGCACGTGATAGTATTTCTTGTATACAGTCCGTGTGCTATCGCTTGTGCACGTGATAGTATTTCTTGTATACAGTCCGTGTGCTATCGCGTGTGCACGTGATAGTATTTCTTGTATACAGTCCGTGTGCTATCGCTTGTGCACGTGATAGTATTTCTTGTATACAGTCCGTGTGCTATCGCTTGTGCACGTGATAGTATTTCTTGTATACAGTCCGTGTGCTATCGCTTGTGCACGTGATAGTATTTCTTGTATACAGTCCGTGTGCTATCGCTTGTGCACGTGATAGTATTTCTTGTATACAGTCAGTGTGCTATCGCTTGTGCACGTGATAGTATTTCTTGTATACAGTCCGTGTGTGGTCAGAATAGGAAAAGACAATCGCCATATTATAATCTTGTGGAACAACTAGAAGGTACAACTCTTACATTACATTACATCTTACATTACATTACTCTTACCGATTTAGGAATAAATGTTAAGGGTTTTATTGATGTTTTTAAGGCATTCAGAAATATCAGGGCAAATTTTGGAATTAGACCAATATACATCCCATATTGATAGTATTTTTTTGTTGTTGTTAATTTTATAGAATTTATTGTTGTTAGTGAATTAAAAAGGTAAATCTTTATTCTCTATGGTGAAAGTTAATCACATTATTATAGCACATTGGCGGTCATGACCACTTTCTGCCAGTAGATGGTGTCGAGGGCCCCAGTACAGAGTGGTGATAAAGGGAAGCAGGAAATATCAATCAATCAATCAATCAATCAATCAATATATTTTTATGTAGGCCCTTTCATAGTGGACCACAATCACAAAGCGCTTTACAAGATGCAGTAACAACAAGAAAATTCATAATACTTTAAATACAGAGAAATGCATAATACATGATATACAGTAAAAAGAAAAAAAAAAAACATAATACATTAAATACAGTGGAAAGTGCATAGTACATGATAGTAGCATAATACATGAAATAATAGCAGCAACACAGCAGCTAATAGCAGATATCAGGCTTAAAGAGCATGGAAAGCAAGAGAGAACAGGTGGGTCTTGAGAGTTGATTTAAAGCAAGCGACGATGGGAGCATCACACACCAAAGCATTGAACAGGAGATCATTCACAGTCTGGAGCAGAGCAGTTCTAGTACTGTGAAGAGGCCAAAAACCAGACTGTAGAGATTCAAGCAGATTGTTATCCCTAAGATGTTTCATCAGCTGGATGGCTTACTTTGTAAACAAAGCAAATTACTTTTTTTTTTTTTTTAAATGTTATTTTGCTTTTTCAGGAGACTTATTAATATTGTAACATAAGAAGCAATATATGCATACATGATTTTAATTAAGGTATATTGTGTATTATTTGGCATTGTAACACTTATCCTCCATATAAATGAGCTATTTAAAATTGTGAAACTGCCAAAACTAGAACCTATATCTTTATATAGCATGGGGGGATCATGCTCTCCAAATATATACCCAAGCAATGTTTTAATAATCCAAAGTCCATTTTAATAAAAATGTTTAACTGACGGGAGAGTCAAATATCTGCCAGTTGTTATGCAGCTGTCCAATCATAAGTTTGCAGAGGTGGGACATAAACCATTCAACTGTAAAAATTGACCAATAGGAAAGTCAAAGCTCTTACAGCTGTCCAATCTTTTGCGAGCTGTGGTGGGGCATAAATATGCCGGGCTAAGCATGGTAAGAATAGTTCAATCCTAGATTAACATTTAATTGAGTGAATAGTTCAGCGTATGGACACTACATATAAATATTTGATTATGTTGTTTACGTTGCAAGGTGAATTATGAATTGCTTTCTGAGATTGCCGACTATGATCACTCAAAACTCATTACAATCAGAACATAATCTGTGTGGAGGCTATAGTATATCATATATGCGTCTGAGACAAAACACAGGATGATGCAGGATAATTATTTCCATGTATGTCAATAGGCCGTATATATATATTATTGAGTATGTATGCATGTATGTAAGGGGCAATATTATTGAGTTAAGCAGCAATATTGTGTATGTATGTAAGGGGCAATATTATTGAGTATACAGTATGTAGAGCAGTGAAGTAAACCATTTGTACAATTTAAAATAACTTTACCTACCCTGCACATACACTTAAGTCAACTAAATACCCACCATTGATAACAAAAGGTTTTTTTTTGTTTTTTTTTACTGTGCCCCCCCCCCAAAAAAAAAGTTAGCTGCATGACACCCCTGTCCCAGAGAATTTGCCCCCAACCCTTTTTTTTATGAAATAAAAATGACATATTTCCCCATGCAATATAACAATAATAACATACTTATTGAATAATTGCGATGCTGTCTTGTGCGCACGAGATAATGTTTTTTTTTTGTTTTTTTTTTTTTTTTTTTTTTACCATGTCCCTTCAGGCCTTCCATAGCATTACGCTTAGGCAAAAAACAACCCCCGAAAAAAACATCCTCAGACAAATTATTATTTTTTTTTTAAATTTAAAATCATAAACTTCTTGTTCTACAAGACAATGATGTTTTAATCAACCTATAAGTGCCTCTGTACTAGCTTTTCTGTGAGCTACTATACAGTAGGGGGTGGGACAAAGTCAGTGTTTCATTGTTATTTTCATTTAGGTTGCTATAATGTAGTTTTCAGCATTGGAGGTAAAATACCAGAAATGGACAACAAAGCAAAAAAAAGTAAAGAATATTTCAGCTGAAGATTGTGTCAAGAAATTTCTGAAATAAACTTTACATGGAGGTAAATTGTTTTGCACATCTTGTAATGAGACTTTCGAGAAAATATGATTGATCGCTATTTAGCATCAGAATCACACATTAAAACAAAAGGCTACTACAGAGGCTGCTAAACAAAACGTAAAACAAATAACAGCTTTCAGAAAACAAAATTGAAAGTCAGCGCAGACAAAAAGTATTCCTGTTGCATACAGCCAAGTTAAATCAGTACTACAGGTATCTAGCACAGCCACCTCGCTTCAAACACCTTGCTGCTTACTGTTAGAATTTTAGACTCGGTACTAACAAAAATTAATTCCTGGATGGGGCAAACATGACAACGAATGTGCTGCATATATGGCCTTTGTGAAAGAATGCTAGATGCTCTTGAGGGCAGCCTAGGTTTGGGATTGTTTCTAATTGATTTCCTTAGCTGTATAACTTGGCAACGCTTTGCCTTACACTTCCAACCAACATGGGCAAGTCTTCGCAAAAACAGAGACAGAGAATGTCGGCAGCAGCTGGGATGTTGCATGCTTGCCTTTAACAAATGACAGCACTCTGTTTTAGTAAGGAAGCAAGTACCACTATTTTAAGCTTTTATAGTGCTCTGAAGTATTATCTTCTTAGGTTTATTTAATGTTTAAACAGGTCAGCGAAATCTTTTCTGGAAGGAAGTCTTTTTTTTTTTTTTTTTATAATATAGCATTTAAAGCTAAAAGAAATATATAAATATGGTAAATAGTAAACTAGGTTAGCAATACTAAAATCTAAAGAAGAAAACAGGGAAAATTTGTCTTGAAATGCTTTTACACAGTACATTTTATGTTTTTTTTTTTTTTTTAAACACCCCAACAAGTGCATTACACAACATGATTTTCTGTAATCCGCAACTGTGGTGTTTTTTTGTTTGTTTTTTGTAACTTTACTAGATTTCTGCATTTAAATGTCAGGTTTATGTATTATGGAAGCAGGATCACTTATTTGCAAATTTACAAAAGGCGTAAATAATACCTTAAGTTTAAAAGATTAGTCTGCCTTGCCAGAGGCTCTCAGGCCACCATTTCTAGGTTTTCTTTGTAACTAATAGAAGATCAGCCTCTTCCACAGCTAGCCAATAAGAAGTGATAGGGGTGTGACGTAAAAACTTTTTATAATGTTTGTGGTTCGGTGCTAGGCGTCTGCAATTCAATTTTCAGAAACTGTCGTGGCTCTAAGGAAAAGTGTCTTTTTAGCAACAGAACCAATATATGATAAATAAATAAATAAAAATGACAGACAAAGTATAACAGCAAAACTTGTTGTCCCACATATAAGTCTTGTCCCAGGTGTCGGGTGACACAAATTGCACACCCCTGACTAATAACTGTAATAATGATTTATTATTTTACTTTTTGATTTTGCACAAAGTCAGATTTGAATGTTCTTGTTTTAACAATAACAGTCAATAAGAGTTTCTGAATGCCTACATATATGTGCAGGGTATGACACATCTTAGTTTTATAAAAAGGTACACAAATGCTTTGAACAAATGCTCCAGCTTTGAAAGAAAGAAATGCACCTCCTTTCCTCTGCATCATGACTTTTTTTTTTTTTTACAACATTCATGGAACAGAAGCAAGAGGAACCTAGAGTGATAAAGAATGGGAAGCAAAATAATTAGGATAGATTTGGCCAGGGATCTCCTCTGTCACTCAGGAACCTTCCTCTCAGAGGTCGAGGCTGGCATGGCCAACCTCCTAAGTTGGAAAGTGAGCTTCAGTTGCCCCCAAAGGAGGACCCCCGGCTCCCTGCATCTGCTCCACCAATGCAAAGAAGGGTTAGTAAAGGAAATCAATCAACCAATAAATCAATCTTTATTTTATATAGTGCCTTTCATAGTGGACCACCATGACAAAGCGCTTTACAAGATGTAGTAACAACAAGAAAATATGTAATACTTAAAATACTGAGAAAAAAAAAAACAATGCATAATATATTAAATACAATGGAAAGTGCATAATACATGACAGTCACATAATACATGAAATAGTAGCAGTAAGACAGCAACTTATAGCAGATATCAGGCTTCAAGAGCATGGAAAGCAAGAGAGTGCAGGTTGTTCTTGAGTGTTGATTTAAAGCAAGTGACGATGGGAGCATCACACACAAAAGCTGGGAGAGAGTTCCAAAGCGTTGGAGAGCAATGAAGCTAAACGAGCATTCTCCAAGTGTGGTGCATTTTTGCTTGGGGATAACAAGCTGTCCAGAGTTGGAGGACCTCAGCTTGCAAGCAGGGACATAGCGGGTCAGCAGGTTGAGTTTGTTCTTGGGACCTGTGTGACGAAGGACATTGTAGGTGAGCAGGAGTGTTTTGAAAAATATCCCGAAATTTACAGGTATTCAACCCGTTTGCTATTGCAGCCCTAAATCAGTTCAGGTGCAAATGATTTGTTTGGAAGGTCACAAAATTAGTGAAATGGTTTCAGCCTGTGGGTACTCAAAGAGGTTTAACTTGTAGGTAATTCCCCTTAGGTATATAAAGACTTTCAAGGTGCAACTCACATAGTGATCCAACAAAGCAACCATGAAGACCAAGGAGCTTTCGAAACAAGTCATGAATAAAGTGGTAGAGAGGCACAGAGCAGGAGAAGGGTACAAGAAAATGTCAAAGGAGCTAATTATCCCTCTCAGCACAGTGAAGTCCATCATTAAGAAGTGGAAGATGCATCATAACACCCAGACACTATCCAGATCAGGTCACCTTCCCAAACTGAGCTGCCGGGCAAGCAGGAAACTGGTTTGGGATGTCACACTGAAGCCAACAATGACCTTGTAAAGATTTGTGTCTGAGATGGGAGTCAGTGTTCACACATCAACAATAAGACGGTCCCTACACAAAGCTGGCCTGTATGGACGTTTCGGTCTAAATTCCAAACGTTACGTCTGGCGCAAGCCCAACACTGCACATCACCCAGTCAACACCATCCCAACTGTCAAGCATGGTGGCAGCATCATGTTATGGGGATGCTTCTCTTCAGCAGGGACTGGGAAGCTTGTCAGGATAGAGGGGAGAATGGATAGTGCTAAGTACAGGCGAATCCTTGAGGAAAACCTGTTTGAGTCAGCCAAGACTGAAACTGGGGAAGAAAATCACATTTTAACAGGACAATGACCCAAAGCACAAAGCCAAAGCAACATTGGAGTGGTTGAACAAGAAGAGAATTAATGTTCTTGAGTGGCCCAGTCAAAGTCCCGACGAATCCAATCGAAAATTTCTGGTGAGACTTGAAGATTGCAGTCCATCGACGATCCCCAACAAACTTATCAGAACTGGAGCAATTTTCCCATGAAGAATGGGCAAAAAATTCACCATCCTACTGTGCAAAGCTAGTAGAGACCTATCCAAAAAGACTCATAGCAGTAATTACTGTAAACGGTGCTTCTACCAAGTATTGACTTAAGGGGCTGAATACATGTACAAGAAGTAAATTTCATTTTGTAAATTTTCTTTTGCTGATATTTAATCTCCTCCTCACATAACAATGTTCAGTTTAACCACTACAGCTTTGAATAAAAAAAGTTTGTTTGAAAAACTGTGCACATATTATTTGTAATTCAACAAAATGTGGCATTAGTATAAAACACACACACACACACACACACACACACACACACACACACACACACACACACACACACACCCCTCGTTATATCGTCCCTCGCTACTTATATAGTCCCTCGCGATATGACAACTAAGCCTATATCACGCCAGGACCTCAACCGAGGGCGTACAATGTGACAGATTGACCAAACGGAATCGACGTATATGTAGATCTTGAATCTTAATTGACAAGTAAAATAAAGTACACGTGTAGTGTTGTTGTTATCATATTGTTATTTTTGTTTCGTAATTATTGGTATGCAATATATGGTGTAAATAACATGTTATTGTGTTTCGTTTTTTGTATATAGATCAACATGTTATATACACATGTATTGTACAATAACACAAAGCAAAAAAACAATATCTATTTGTTGAAGTGGATTTTATTTTAGCCAGCGAGGTGTTCATGTGTGGCTGCAATGCACTAACAAAAGTCATAAAGCAGTGACGTCAGCTCCCTAGCAACAAGCCTCCTATGTTGGGAATGGATTATTTCATTGCAGCGTGTTTGTGCATTTGAGAAAGAAGAGGAAGACTCATTAAATTAATTGGAGACTTAAGTTGATGAGAAGCAATTACCGTCCACTGTAGTAATTAAAAATAATTAGTACCAATCCTCTCTACTAATTTAATTGTACTAATTAAATTAGAAGCAACAAGGAGGAACAATTGGCAATAAGAGAAAAGCAGGCATATGGAATGGGAATGGGCGTCACTGCAATAGCTGCATGTATGAAGAAAAACAACAGTGTTTGTTTACGGAATAAGTACTGGTTGTCATTAAGTTTGGCTTTTTTGATAATATTGCATTTAATCTGAGAGGGAGAATGTGGTGAACCGCTGAAGTGGAGGAGGTTTGGTAAAGGAGAGACCCCTAGTGAATGAAACTGGAAATGAATTGATCTGCGACAGTGAGCGTGTAGCTTGCTTTACAGCTTAAGTTGCTTTACAGAGCCTGCTGCTGAAGAAGGGTGGGGGGGGGGGATATTGTTCTATGAAGTTGCCTGTTCCAACCACTGTCTTGTTTATTTGTCAGGAATTAAACCGTTATCCCATCTGTTAGATCAGGCCGTCCCTTCAAAATGGATGTCCAAGCAAGAAGGAGACTGATCAGAGAGGCTACCAAGAGGCCAATGGCAACTTTACAAGAGTTACAGGCTGTTATGGCCAAGATTGATCAAAGTATGCATGTGACAACAATATCCCAAGCACTCCACAAATCTGGCCTGCATGGTAGGGTGGCAAAAAGGAAGTCCACCTTGAATCCCGTTTGAAGTATGCAAAAAAACACTCAGAAGATTCTGTAGCCATGTGACAAAAAAGTTTTGTGGTCTGATGAAACTAAAATTGAACTTTCTGGCCTAAATGCAAAGCGTTATGTTTGGCACAAACCCAAGGTGGTGTAGACTTTCTATAGGTACTGTATAAACAATATCTGATCAGAACAATTCAGTAGCCCAGTGCTCCAGAAAAACTTTTGGGTCTTTGAGTAATTTACTCTTCAATTTAAACACTACCATACCATTGAGTTTTCAAAATTCGTGAGCTTTTGTAAACTGAAATCTCATACCTATCAACTTTTGAAAATACAAAATTGAGAATGGGGGTGGGGGGGTGTTGGTGCTGGTGCATGGCTAAGTATGTGAACTTGCATTGTCCACTGAATGCATGTCTGCCACAGGACTCTACCGGTTCCTAATCCCTGCTATTACAGACGAGGATTGCAGTAATCACACACCGGCCATGAATTTTGTAGACATTAAAGGAAATCTGTCCCAGGAGAAGGGTCCAAAATATGGGAGACTCGCGATGAATAGGGGAGAGCTGACAGGTCTGCACTATGTGAGTACAATGTAATTTGGGTGAGAAAAATGCAACATTACCTTGAAGTAATGAGTACTTTCAATAAATATGATACACAGTTTAATGCTAACTTATGGGGTATGCATTAACTACAACCTTACATTTTAACTATAATGTTACACTTTGTTATAGCAATGTAAAGCACCCTGATCCAACGAAGTTCAAGAAGCTTGATAAAATTGCAAACTTGAGCGGCGCACCAAAAATGCTCTGTGTATTCTTTACGAATTAAATTTAAATATCATATGTAATTCATATTTTTTTCAATGTGTAAAACACCCAATACACATCTTATCTGGAGCTCTGCAGTAGCCTATGGCCATTTCTGTGACATAGATGGCCATTTTGTGATATTGTGACATTATTGCCTTGTTTTAAACTTCTGGGGGCTTTGGTCTGAATCTAATCTGGTCATATGTGAAGCAGCTATCAGGGTGCTGCAAGCCAAGGATTGGATGGTTTGGATGCACATCAAAACCCTTCGGGTCTGGCATGAGATGCTTGCAGGTGATGGAGAGAGAGTTACAAGCTTTCATCTACGGTTATCCTGTTAACATAAGGTGACCACTTAGATCCAGTCTCACTGGACAGGTTGGGGCAGTTGAAGTCTGAAAAACTTGAGACACAGATTATACTTTGGAATATTGCGAGTTAAAAAAATTGTAAACTGTCCTCGTGGATCTGGTACAATATAACGATATAATGGAGGGGTTGAGTTCAGGTGGTAGCAAATAGTTACAGCAGATGGTAGTAGGTTGTTTACCAGCAGTGTGCACAGAAGCATAAAATAGCAGTAATTGATGAGCCATATTTGTGTGGAGTCCAGTGTGAGCACTGTGCTGGGATTATCCTCTGCCTGGAGCAGGTAGTTTGAATGTCTAACCCAAAGCAGTGAGAAAAAAAGAATGCTGCATCCGGGATTGCCTTTGTCTGTAGAGGGCAGTGAATGTGGTTTGCCCAGAGCATAGAGGAAGGAAGGAAGTTGTGTGCCGGGCTGTCTCCTCCTGGAGTGGGCAGAATGAACCTCTGCACTGTGTTTAACTTCAGTCCCACTGAGCCATGAAGCCTGCAGTGTCTCAGGAAGATGAGTAAACTATTATTTGGACAACCAAGAACAAACATAATCCAAGTATTCTTTTTTTTGGTGAAAAAGGTAAGAGAGTAAAATGTTCTAAGCAATTTAAATAGTGGTACAAAATGTGTATAAGGAAGGTGTCATAGTGTATCATTTATTGTGCTTAATGGTCTTTACCTATCGTCTCATTAATAAACCCCACAGGTTATTATTGCGGTTATGGAAAATACAAAAAACAAGCATCAATTTAGTGAACAACAAAGGTCCACAGGTATCCCACTTAATAGTATGCATTTACTAAGGCTGTGAACACATCCTCGATTGACAGTACTGGTATAAGTGGGTTAAACACTTATACCGGTACTGCACAAACACAAGTCATAGATATAGTCACACAATCAACAACGTTTGTGTGTGTGTGTGTGTGTGTGTATTTAGGGGATAGGCTTTACTTCAAGGCGTTGTTTTGGTCAGATTTAGTAAACAGAGAACCATTCATATTATTAAAGAGGATTTCAATTAATAAATGAGATGCACAACTTCTCAGAACATTTTGGATAACAAAATAAACCCCTTCTATAATTAGATATATTGAATTGTATACGGTATTATTAAAATTATTGTGTTGCTGCCTAACTGGGTCGTATTTATTTATATTTATTAATATCATTATTTATGAACTTGGTAGAAAAAGAACTGTTCACTTATTAATATTATAAATGCACTTGCACTATATATTGTAAATGATTTAGGAATAGGGAACTGGGATGGAAATCCAGTTTTACATAATGGGTACTCCACATTGATTCTCTTTGAAGACTCTTGTATTGTCTGGATTTTATAACCCTTTTCAAAGGGTATATTTTTCAACTCAAGACACCAGCGGGTTTCGAGAAATATAGTTGTAGGTCCCCACAATCATGTTTGTGGCATAAAAAAAAAGGCCAAAGCGAGGGATAGGGTACATCTCATTTACTCGTGTAAATGACAAAAAACACAGGAAAATTCACTCCCAGTTTCACATGGAAATCCGCATTTCACGTGTAAGTGTGAATGAGCGTGTTTATCCTTAAGTGACATCACTATAAATATTGCAAGGGAGCAGGTCAGTTGTTATTGTGGATTGCAAGATGGCAGGAAGTAAATGACTGAAGGGCAGTTTTATGGTTAGCAGTTGTGTAGTTCACCTTTTTTTTAGTATTGTTTTTTTGCTGTGTCATGTTGTATATCTCTTGTGGGTTTACAGTTCTGTATAAAACCACTTACCATGAACTGCGTTATGCCCTTGTTATAGTATTAAAGCAGCTGTTTGAGAATAACCTTGCTGTAAAAACAATGCTAAAGTTAAACACAAAGAGCAAGTGAGCTGCTTAAATTTCTAACTGAATTAATTCCCATCCTTTTTTTTTTTGATGCCAGCTATGTCTGAAGACTGTGCATGTCTGCCCTCCACGTTAGTAAATATAGTTGGTGAATTGGATGTCATGAGCAAGCTCAATCACCCAAAACCAGCGCAATGACATATATGCCAAAAAGTTGTTGATGCCCTGTCATAACTGACTAAATAAAATTGCAAATGAACATATCTGTTGTTTTTTATTTGTTTGCATCATTAATATTTAACACAACAGTAAATCCAACACAACGTAAAAGAGAGAATCTCTGACAGCACAATCCTCCTCAGATCGCTACTGTCCAATTGAAACTGGAGGCTGAGAGAACCTTCAGGCTTGTTTTCTTCAGAGGCGGGTTGGAATTTGCATAAACACCCATACTCTAACATGGGTTTGCTTGTTTTGGGCTTATTTTGAAAGGTTTGCCGCTTTTGTTTTGGGAGTGGGAGGATCCCGAACATCCTGCGCCTGAGTGGGAGGAGCCCGAATGTCCACAGCCCAAGAGGGGGGAGTCGGTGCGTCCACAGCCCAAGAGAGGGGGAGTCGGTGCGTCCACAGCCCAAGACAGGGAAGCCGGTGCATCCACAGCCCAGGTACCCACCAGCAGAGGGAGAATACCTGCTGGTTCCACCTCCACCGCCATGGAAGGACTGCTTGTCACTCCAACCAGCAGAGGGAGAATACCTGCTGGTTCCACCTCCACCCCAGTGAGAGGACTACGTGCCGCTCCCACCTCCACCAGCAGAGAGAGCATGCCTGCTTGTTCCCCCGCTGCAGCCAGAAGGGGAGGATCCCCTGCCGCCTTCGCAGCCAGAAGGGGAGGATCCCCTGCCGCCTTCGCAGCCAGAAGGGGAGGAGCCCCTGACGCCTTCACCACCTTTGCTCCCATCACTGCCACCACTATCACCCCCACTATTAGTCCTGCAGAAACTCAGGAAGCACCGGGGCCAACGCCTCCAAAAAGGGGGCTGCCGGATAGAAAGAAGGTTGGGGGGGGTCAGGAGACCAGTTCCCCCTGCTACAGTTCGGCTGGAGCCCCAGAAGAGGAAGCTACCAGCCAGGAAGACATGAGGCGAGGAAGACCTCGCATCATGGCCACCCCAATAGATTATTCCAGACCCCTCTTCCCAGACATTGAGACTGGGGGGGGAGGTGGCCGTTGGGGCCATGTGTGCTTCGCACAAGGAGGTAGGACATGAGGCAAGGTGGTAGGAAAGCCCTGCTTAAATGTTCAGTTTTTTTATTTTTAGAACAGGGTTTCCCCCTCCGCCCCTGTACTGTGTTATTTTGTGTTTTGTGATTTATTTGTTTATATAAATGTCGGCGAATGCCGTCTGTATTTGTTATGTGTAAAAATGACGGCATGAGCGTATTATTGTTTTGACGGCGGGGCCGTATTTTGTGTTTGTGTTTGTTGCAGCGTGGCTGGGAAGCCCATCTACATTAATTAAAAACATGTGCAGAAGGTGGCCATTTCCCGAAGTAATTAAGTGATTAATTTATTGCTAATCGGGAGATGGTCACCTGCATAAATACCTGCAGCTATTTGCTATTCAAGGTGGGTGTACAGAGGAGAGTACGAGAGCGAGCGAGGAGCGAGAGGAGAAAATAAATTTCAAAGTAAAGATCAGTGAAGGTTATTGCCCAGCCTGATCATTTTTTGTGTTCATGACTTGTTTTGTTTATTATTTTATTTTTGTGCTCTGTGAGCAATTGTTTATTTGTGTTTCACTATTTTATTTATTTTTGTGTTCTTTAATAAACGGCCCACGTCACGCCTGTAAACTGCAGTTACCTACCTCTGTGTTTTTGTTCCGCTTTCCGGCCTGACGTCACCGCAACGCCATGTCCTGTCACATGGACAATTAGTTGTTTACAGTTAAAAATTTAAATTGTTGCATTAAACTGAAAATGGTATCAAATGTATGATTAAAGTTTATTTAAAATGCAGGGCCTATATATATTGCACAATACTTTATTCTCATGTATTTGACTGCCCGAATGTGACTAACATAAGAAAGGTATAGAATCAAATTTTCAGATGTACCTGTCATTTTAGAGGAAAAATGCAGCTGTCTCTGCAAATAATTTGAAGCAGTAAATGCTTAGGACAAGCAAACGTTTCTGGAAGTAATGCAACAAATCTTTGAAGAACCTTACCACGACTTAGCCATCTTACTTCTGTGTGTAACAGTATATCGCCATATGACGAGTCAATTTCTTGCAGCAAAGAAACAAAATGGTGGTGTAGTCAGGGTCGAGCATGAATGAAGTTTATTACTTTCACAACTGTGTCCATCATTCCCTTCATGCGACCTTCTTCTAACTTGCTGCAGAGAGCCTGTTGATGCACAATACAGTGAAATGACAATAGATTTGGCTGCTCCCTTGTCATTTCAGCAACTAGTCCCCGATGTTTACCAGTCACACACGGAGCTCTCTCTGTTTTTACAGAAACAACTGAATTTAGCAGAACATTCATTTCACCGCATGCTTGGTGAATGTCCTCCCCACACGTGCGGTCGTGCAGTGACTGCAGCAAAAGTAATTTCAAAGTTGACTGTATCAATGCATCGAATCCAAATGCAAAGCTGGGCCACGTCTCCTATATCTGTTGATTCATCAGCTGCTAAACTAAAAGCTGCAGCAGAGGCGATCTTTGCTTTAAGTTGGGTGGCCAGTTTTTCAGGAAGGTCTGAGATGCGCCAACATACTGTGTCATTGCTTAGCTGCAGATTTTTGATCCTTCTTATGACTTCATTTTTTCAGTTTCTCAAATCATTAAAGAGACAGTGCACAGACTCTAAAAAGCATTGTTTTACAAGCTCCCGATCAATAAATGGTTTCCCGTGTTTGGCAAGCATCCAAGAAATTTTGTACAATGCAAGTGTCACAGAGCCTGCTTCAGTAAATGTGGCACGCAACACTTTCTGCTCATTGTTTAGCGATTTCTCAAGATGATGAAATTTTAACTTTCTATCTTCAGATTTCTCTGCAAATTTAGTTTGAATGTCTTGATGCTTCGTCTCAAAGTGTCTTTTTACATTGTATGTTTTCCACACAGTGAGGGCCATACGACATAATAAAGAAAACGGCTTCCCATCTCTTTCTGTAACTGCAAACATTTCTTTCCAGTCATCTTGTACCTTTCTGCCTTCTACTGCCAAACTGCGATGCTTCTTTCCTTCATCTGCCTTTTTACTTTCACTGCTTTCTGAAGTCACGCAAGATCGTTTCCCTCTGCGAACAACAAACCGATCTATTTTCTCTCTCATCTACACGACTCAACTGCTCTCCTCTAACAAACCGTCAAGATTTTTTTATTTTTTGCCAGGATCACATGGGCAGCAGTTTTGTGCTGATTGGGCTGCAGGCCGCGGGTTGAGAACCATTGAGTTAGACGCATCAAGTGGACTAAATGTGTTACTTTGGAATTGACCCTCTTTATCCAACTGGCAAAGTAATGGCAAAACTGGTTGTCCCTCACACAAATCTTGTTGTCCCGGGAATAGGGTGGTATGAATTGGACACCCCTGGACATATTCACAGCACTATCTTTGTGTGCTTTAGACATTGCTATGCAGTTGCCGTAGGTAACCTAGTTAAATGGACTGCATACTGTGTTAAAATAAAGTTACAGTGTAGTGCCATGGGTAGAAAGTTTGTCTACAGCTTAATATATCACATTTTTGTTGTTGTTGTTGCTTCTTTTAAGAACATTACAAAAAATTATTAAAGCAGAGAGGGTCAATGTTTTAAAAAACAATTACATGTTCATGTTACTAATGCTGAAAGTCATTACGTTTTATCCCATTTAAAGACCTAAGACATAACTTCCTTCACGTAAGGAAAACACATATTTGTTGTATTTTTCATACCAGTTTAAAACACTCTTAAGGTGCTAGCAGAGCAATATATGTTTAATATTAAAAACACATTTTCGCTAAAAAATAAATCAAAACTTTAAAATAATACAGGTTTTATTTAAGCTGCAGGAAATTATAGAGGGCATCTGAAGGCATGTCTAAATATTATATGCAGTTTTATATTCATTATGCATTAATGGAATGAAAACTCAAACCTGGCTCCAATCTGATTTACCTCAGGCTCATTTCCAAACTCATAGTTGATCCCTCTGTGGTGGTGCTCATTGATTAATTATACTACACATTAAAAATCAGGTCAAAGCTTTAAAAAGCCATGGACTGTGCATGTACTGGATTGTGTGAACAAATGCATTAATTTAGTTAATCTTGCCTTTAAAAGTACATGGTGCTAACAAAATCACTCCAGTAAATGTTAATTAGAATGTATCAATCGCTCCTTGCAGATACATGAATGTTACATTCCAGTCACCTTCGAGTTGAAAAGTTGAAAACATGTCAGTCATAGTAAAAGCTAAACTGAATCGTTTTTCCTAAATTAATTCAAATTCCCAGAAACAACTTATATGTGACCTTCCACAGCAAGTGTAGTATGGAAAAGACATTTGTCATTTTTTGGTTTATAAATGCTATTAAAAAATAGCACTAAAATAAAATAGTAATGGCAACACATATTAGATAAGATTTACTGGAATTATAGTTAGTTCTCTGTATGCTATGTTATGCTTGTCACAGTTAATACAAGTAATATTTCATAGAACTTTCCTTAAAATCCTCAGTTTCATAAGATTAACCTTTATAGCACTCTCTATGCACTGCACTGTGGTTGCTGTAATTAATGGGGAGTCCTGTAATCCCATTTAGGAGACACACTACTGTATTGCTTGTGGCTTGAAATGGCTGCGTCAGCATCCGTTGGAACTCCCTTCCAACAATTAGTCTCCTCACCCGATTATGCAACTGTCCAAGTATCTAAGCAAAGACAGCAGCAGACAAAGAATTTGAGGACTCTGAAGAAAATTCAGTTTCTCTAAAATATTTCTTTCATGTAGTGTTTTTGTTTTTTGTTAATGAGATAAAAGGTAACAAATTGCATTGCAATCAAGGCAAGATTAAATAAAATAACAAATAGATTGTAATCCTTTATAATGGCTGCATACACAGACTATCACACATCTACATACAGGGAAACACTTTAGTTTAAACATTATATATATATATAGATATAGATATAGATATAGATATAGATATATATATATTTATATTAGTTCCTTGCAAAAGTATTCAGACCCCTGACCAATTCTCTCATATTACTGAATTACAAATGGTACATTGAAATTTCGTTCTGTTCGATATTTTATTTTAAAACACTGAAACTCAAAATCAATTATTGTAAGGTGACATTGGTTTTATGTTGGGAAATATTTAAAAAAAAAAAAAAAAAAACTGAAATATCTTGCTTACATAAGTATTCAACCCCCACACAATAATATTTGGTAGAGCCACCTTTCGCTGCAATAACAGCTTTAAGTCTTTTGGGGTAAGTATGTATCCACTTTGCACACAGTGTCGGAGTGATTTTGGCCCATTCTTCTTGGCAGATTTGCTCCAGGTTGTTCAGGTTGGTTGGACGACGCTTGTGGACTACAATTTTCAAATAGTGCCACAGATTCTCAATGGGATTGAGATCAGAACTTTGACTGGGCCACTGCAGGACATTCACCTTTTTGTTCTTGAGCCACATGTGTTTTCAGATGGTACGTTTTGAGTAACGGCTTCTTTCTTGCCACCCTCCCATACAGGCCAGTGTTATGAAGAGCTGTTGATATGGTTGAATGGTGCACCATTACTCCACTCCCAGCCACTGAACTCTGTAGCTCCTTCAAAGTGATTGTTGGCCTCTCTGTGGCTTCTCTCACAAGTCTCCTTCTTGTTTTGAGGGACAGTCTTTTCTTGGCAGTGCCTGGGTGGCGTGATGCAGCTTCCACTTCCTGATTATTGATCCAACTGTGCTCACTGGGATATCCAAACACTTGGATATTATTTTGTACCCTTTCCCTAATCTATGCATTTGTATTACTTTATCTCTAACTTCTGTAGAATGCTCTTTAGTCTTCATTTTCCTTCAGACAGCCTTACCAATGATCCTTCAACAGTGGGGTTTTTATGGAAAATGTGACAGCAACTTTAATGGTTCAGAGGTGGAGGCCAATGGTAAGGTAATTGTGTCCTCGTTAGGGCAATTTCTTTCATCAGTGCAAACTGGGAGCTTCCACAGCACAGGGGTTGAATACTTATGCAAGCAAGATATTTCAGTTTTTTATTTTTCTTAAAAATATTTCCCAACATAAAACCAATGTCACCTTACAATAATTGATTCTGAGTTTCAGTGTTTAAAAATAAAATATCAAACAGAACAAAATTTCAATGTACCATTTGTAATTCGGTAATATGAGTGAATTGGTCAGGGGTCTGAATACTTTTGCAAGGCACTGTATATATATATATATATATATATATATTATATATATATATATATATATAATATATATAATATGTATTATGTATTATGCAGTTGTGATACACAACAGCCCTAGATAATACCTCAGTGACCACCTTGACGTTACTGTTGGCATGCAGCATTACTTATTGTGGAATGTGCTTTTAATTGTATTTTATATTAAATTCAGGAAAAGCTGACTCCAGCTTTTAACACAGACACTGTTTACAATTTACAATGTTATTTAACCTGTGGGTGAACATTTCCATCATGTTAAATGTAATTAGCTATCTAGTTTAAAATATTTATTATACTGTTAGCATAAAATAAAAAGGACCGAAAGCTCACCATCCGATGATCAACACTGAGTCATCAACTGTGTCTCTGAAGTGAAGGGATTGTGAAGCACAAATAAGCTTTTTATCTGTCAACTACCTTTTCTTGAGGAGTTTGGAATTCTATTTAGAGTTGTATCTTTCTGAAAACAGATATTACAAAGAGACGTTACGACAGGGTTTGCGCATGTTGAATTTAGCACAATCCCTCAAATTTAAAAAGTGACATCCTTGACTATTATTCAATATAATTTCCTGAATGTGGGTTATAGTTTTCAGACGAAGGATGGCATAGACAAATTGTAACTGTCACCATATCTTTAGCAAAGCCCATGGGCAGTGTACTTCTTCACAGTTTTATTATGTTTTGTCATGAACCAACTGTATTTTTATATTACAATCACCTTATTTATTTAGTTTATGTTTATATTTTTGGTGTTTTAAAATGTCTTACATTACAAAGGGTTAAATAAAGTCTTAAAAAAAAAAAAATATTCAATGAATATGTTATACTGTATCCTTACAACGTTTTGACCAGAAATAGAAAAATGTACACTCAGTCATGGATTACCTGAAGCAACCTCAAATGCAGACTTCTTAATTGCTGTGAAGTGGAACAGTTATACTAGAGCCATCAGCAAAATCAACAGCTTACATCAAAGTAGCCAGAATGTAAGACACAATGGGAACATTTCCTCTAATAATGAATCTGTATGGAATTATCTGTCATTATGCCAAACTAAAACCAGGTTGAAACAATATTAATGAAAGTAATTTCTCAGAATGTCCATGTTAAATAATAATAAAAAATATAACACAGTAGTCTCCGGCTAAGAAAACACCCCTCGGGGAAGCAAGCGAAGTGTTCTCTAAGACTCCAACACAACATGAATCAATAAATAAATACATATGTATTACTTTTCATGACGCACTTGCTTCAAATATGAAACAAACTGAATAAAAGCAAAACAATAGGCAAGTGTACATTAATAAACTATTATTATTAATAAGTAGTAACAGAAAAACTTTAAATTAATAAAACGAAAGCAAAACAGCACTGTCAAAAAGCATATATCGCTATGTACTATGAAATTAGCTGGAGAGTGCGTTTCGAGCTATTACAATGGCAGAAGCAAAAATAATGACTGTTACTTAGGGTAAACTTAATGTTAATAAGCTAACTATCAAACTAGCACCCCTACACACATTACAAAATTCAACAGCAATACAAGACTATTTAACAGAATGGTGAAGCAACTCACCAGAATGGGAAACACCAAATTTCTCAGCGACTTGTGTCTGATTCAGGCTTTTTTCAAGAGCTCGAACAGTTTCCAACTTTGTATAGCGAGAGAAACAGTTGTGCATTTTGTCTTGGTTTACATGTCTTTTTGTAGTGATGAGGTGCACTTGTGTAAATTTGAATACAAAACAATTCAATGATATGATGGCAAGCTGGAAAGATTTAATAAACCAGAGAGTGTCCCTCAAGACACTCTCACGATGACAAGTTACTTACAAAACAGTACTGTATCCATTGTGAAAGAATCGCTATTGGTGCCAAGAAGGTGTTCTTTTAAGCAAAGTTCCCGTTCCTTTAGCCAGAGCATTTACAATGGGAAAATATCTGTTTCACCACAAGGGTGTTCTCTTAGGGGGGTGTTCCTATATGTGGAGACTACTGTAATAATAATGAAGAACAGAATGGTTTTACATATCGGTAATAGTTGCTTACATTAACAAATAATACATTAACAAATCACTATTTTCAAAAGAAGTAAAACAATGGGTTGGACGAAGGTACATAAGTAAACCTCCATCAGGTTACTGTAATAGAAGTGGAACCAAGGATTTTAGTTAACTAACTTTCTTTACCACACCAGGGTTAGTTTTAATAAACAGTCATATCACATGTGACAAAGTGCCCACCCTGGTGTATATTTTCTATTATATGTTGCGTGTGGTGTGTTAAATGTTGGTGTATAGGCATTGGTACACAGGATATAAACGGGTCTGTGTTTCACGTGTGGTTAGAAATGTATAATTGTATTTAGGCACGGGATTGTACATCACTTCAAGTGCATTTAAAGTAGTTAATATGTGAGCACGATGTTGCACATAATTAATTCACGTGCTGGGATTCAAGTGAATCGTTAATTGGTAATTGAATCCCAGCACAACAGTATATATAGATGCACGTTTTACTCACTCAAGGTTGGGTGTTCGGCGAGTGGAGAATTGGAGAGAGGAGGAGAGGAAATTTAATATCAATTGCTATTACGTGCTGTTGGGACCAGCACGATACTTGTTTGTTTAAAACTCATCGTATTTGTTAGTCTGTCGATCTGCTCACCTTTTTGTTAAGTGTTAATCCGTTTTTGTTTGTATATTAATTTTGCAGTAAAGTGCCGTGTCCTGCCTTTTGTCTGTTTAAAACCCTTTTATTTACAATAAACCGGTGCAAGCAAGCGTCTCATCATTTCACATCATCCGTCCTGTCTGTGTGTATTCCTTTCCTGGTTCTGACGCTGCCCACTTCGGCCGTCTTTGTGACACACACTAAGACTACATTTCCTTTGTTGAAAAGGGGTATAAAATCTATTATCCGAGGAATGTGGAGTGAATACAGACAATATCTAAGAGCTTTCTTAAGTGGTACTAGAAAGTATTAATATGTGTGACAATGCCCTATCCAGCTAGCAGGAATGAGATGAAGCTCTAAGGAAGATGACGACCTCTTTACCCTCTCACTGCTTCGTTCATTTTGACCTAAAAAGAAAATACAACTTTTCTCAATTTAGAATCCATGGTTTCAACAAATTGCTATGTGGAGATGGCTGGTCAATTTCAAGTAATTTGTTGTACACACTTCGTCCTAATCGTCCTGATGATGACCTAGCTCCCAGCATTAGATGCTCTACTTTAATTGATGAACAGCTGAAAGGAGGACTGCAAGGTAAGGTCTCAGCACAGGTTTAGTCAACAATCATCACGTACATATTCCAGTGGTGTTGGTGCACATTGCACTTACCTCATAGCCATAAATGATTCAATGTTGTTTTGTCATTTTCTGTTCATTTACAATGCATAAAAAACTATGAAAAATATGCCTTTGAGTACTGCCATTATCAAGCAGATTTAAAAAAAAAAAAAAACGCTACTAAATTTAATGTTGTGTCATATACTGCCCTTACAGATTATGTCCCCTACTGGTGAGATGAGATGTGGTGAGGTTAAAATGCAGAGAAGTCCAGCTCTTTTGCGTAGTAGTAAGACACCCACTTGCGATGTGTGTCAGCCTCCCGCCTTGTTATTTTAGGTGCCCTGACTCAGACCTTATGTCCGGGTGCAGCCGATAGCCAAGGTTAAAAGGTGAGAGCGTAGCAGTGTTATGTGATATACTGCCATTACGGATTCTGTCCCCAGTCGGTGACATGAGTGTAAAAGCTCTGAACCATGAATGATAAGAGCCTGGCTCTTCTGCATTGTGGTTAAGAAACTTGCTTGCGGTCCGCATTGTTGCCAGTTCACACCCAGCCTCTACCTTGTTACACTAACATTTATAATAGTACATGAATTGTAGGCTAACATTTGCTTGATAATAAAATGACCACTTCTTTATCAAATTAGATAATATTTCAAGACCTATGCATGAATAAGAAGATCAACTACCTTGGCTTTAGCAGGGTGTGGCCACTTAAAAAGGGAATAAAATGGTGCATAATCAAACCAATGGCATATGACTTGAACAACAGCTGGTTCTTCAATAAAAGGACTAGAACCAGTAGATGTTGGTCATAAAATATGCTTTTGACTTTTCTGACAACTGGCTACATTGCTACTTACTTGTATCATGCCATTGTGCTTAGCTAACTGCAGTATTCTTAGAATAGCCATTTTGATTCACTAGTAACACAACTACAGTATATATGAGTAACTATTACTGGAAAATATAAATCAGATGTTGCTCCTATATCCCAGAAGCTTTGGTAACAATATTTCCAAAAACTTTATATAGTACACCCTTGCTATGACAAACCTGTTGGGGTCCAAGCCCTTTGTTCATTATATCGAGGGGTTTGTTATAGCGAAAGGACAATCAAAATGAACGATAAACTGTTGGAGTAAATTAATAACATGAGATTGTGAATAAAAGTAGAATTACATCATGGGTGAAAAGTGGCCATGGAACATTCTGACTGAAACTCCTGGGGCAAAGGCAAACCCCCCCCCCACTGAGCATGCATTAAATACATATACATGCAAGTCTCTGCACAGTGCTGCACCTAGAATTTCCACATGTAGTTTATTAAAGGAAAGTGTCAAACAAAGAAAAGCAAGTACAGTTCTTTAGAAGCTAATTATTCCCCAAGTAAGGCAGTTCAAAATAATTGCCATGTCAAAGCATTGTTTTACGATATAAAAAAGACTTCACTCTGAATCAAATGTAAAGAATATGTTTTATTCAGCAAAAAACAAAAACAAAAAAAAAATCAACAGTATAAACTTAGTTGCAGGAAGGACCAGTCAAGAGTTGTTTCTTGTTTTATAGCATTAAAATGGTCTTTGCTTGCTTCTAAATATGGTCTATTGAGTTAGAGAGCAAAAAAAAATAATTCAAAAGTAAAAACAGAATTCTGTTAATTTGCAATACTACTGCATGAAATTATTACCAGTGCTTAATAGTAGTAACATTTTATTTATAGTTGTTGTTGAACTTAAACCTGTTCACGGCCCCGCAGCAACACAAACCTAATAACTTCTGAATAACTGTCTGAATATAATTTAATTAATAGAGAATAAAACAAACTAAAACTACAAAATTACCTAGCCTATATTTTATTAATCATTTTTTGTAGTATTCAAACTTAACATCATCTTCTGTTGCAGTCACATGCAACACCAGAACAAAACGTACAATAATAGTGTGTTTACACATAGCAAAAAAAGTAAAGTGGCAAAATATAGTTTGCCTCCCCTGTGCTCTATGGGCTAGGTGCCTATGATCTCAATCACGTTACAGTTCAACAGGAGAAAAATATACTAAAAGGTCACAAATCATTGAGTACGTGCGAAAATATTATACCCCCCCCACCAAGATTTTTTTGGCATTTCTACATGAATCATATGAATGGACCTGGTAGAGGACATTTTGACTGAGTTTCGTCTACAGACGGAGCACTTTCACCCATGTTACATGTACCCGTTCATCTCATGTATGCAGTATTCTGCCTTTGCTTTATCCTATTCGTTAAATAATTAAAATGCAGTACAAAAAGCAAAAATCCCAAATTGAAGCTGAACATTTATTCAAAATCAATCTGACATGAATCTTTTAAAAGTGCACTAAATCTTAATCCAACATTCAAGAATCCCAAACTGAGCTTTTATTCCAAATCAGCCTTTGACATGAAAAGTAAATTAGATCCTCAAGTTTTTTGTCATTTATTCATTTTCTTTAATCAATTTTGCTTAACAAGCCAAAAAAGTGCTTTTTGACAACCTATATTCATGACAGAGGCCTGCGTTACTCCTTTTTCCAAACGATCAATATAGTTTCCAGCTTTGTTACAACATAAATAGATTTTCATTTCGGAAGGAGTTACACAGTGCATACTTTTCATTAAGACAAAAAAGTTGACTTCACTGCTGAGGTGCTTCCCGTTGAGCACAGACCGGGATGTTGACAGTGTGTTTACATGCTTATTTATTTATTTATATTTGGGGGCCAGGGGGCAGGTTTGTTATAGCCAAAGGTTAGTTATATTGAAGGGTGTTATAGTGAGGGTGTACTGTACCACAACTGGAAAAATAAGAACATAAGAACATAAGAAAGTTTGCAAACGAGAGGAAGCCATTCGGCCCATCTTGCTCGTTTGGTTGTTAGTAGCTTATTGATCCTAGAATCTCATCAAGCAGCTTCTTGAAGGATCCCAGGGTGTCAGCTTCAACAACATTACTGGGGAGTTGATTCCAGACCCTCACAATTCTCTGTGTAAAAAAGTGCCTCCTATTTTCTGTTCTGAATGCCCCTTTGTCTAATCTCCATTTGTGACCCCTGGTCTTTTTTCAGGTCAAAAAAGTCCCTTGGGTCAACATTGTCAATACCTTTTAGAATTTTGAATGCTTGAATTAGGTCGCCGCGTAGTCTTCTTTGTTCAAGACTGAACAGATTCAATTCTTTTATCCTGTCTGCATATGACATGCCTTTTAAGCCCGGAATAATTCTGGTCGCTCTTTTTTGCACTCTTTCTAGAGCAGCAATATCTTTTTTATAGCGAGGTGACCAGAACTGAACACAATATTCAAGATGAGGTCTTACTAGTGCATTGTACAGTTTTAACATTACTTCCCTTGATTTAAATTCAACACTTTTCACAATGTATCCGAGCATCTTGTTAGCCTTTTTTATAGCTTCCCCACATTGTCTAGATGAAGACATTTCTGAGTCAACAAAAACTCCTAGGTCTTTTTCATAGATTCCTTCTCCAATTTCAGTATCTCCCATATGATATTTATAATGTACATTTTTATTTCCTGCGTGCAGTACCTTACACTTTTCTCTATTAAATGTCATTATTGGAGCTGGAATTAAAAATAGTAGTATATTATTTACTGTTTCGGAGACTTGATGTGTGGTGTAATTTATTATTGCAAAATGTTCTTCTACTTAAGGTCTTGGTATTAAATCCTGAATGTTTTTTTCACCCATTTTTCCTCACAACTGCTACCATATGTCAAATATTAGATGTATTCTCTAAATAATAATGGGACAGCTGGTAAAAAAAAAATACTATGTTTTAATCGTGATATACATAAAATGTTTTTTTTTTTCCTTCTAGCAAAAGATACTATGATGGTGTTCATGTGTTACTTTTTTTAATTGATACAAATAACATGTTTAGGTTAGCCAATTAAAAGAAAATTATTGTGCTTTAATTTGTATTATATTTCCTAGTTTAGTTAACAGATACTTGAGTTAAACATAACACAACAAACAAAAAAACAGGTTGGCTAATCATTCTGATTATGTGTTCATCACGTCTAAATGGCAATACTAATAGTAGACCTATTTTTTAACTGGATTTTTGTATATTTTACATATTTTGCGAAGAAAATATAAAGAAAATAATGAGTTATCACATGCAATAAATACACCCAATGTTTAATTTTTAAACTATTATTGTGTTATTATGTACTGTTATTTTAACGGCGTCTGTAAATTGAAGGAAAAAAGTCCCCATTTTTTTACTCTGCAAATCTGGTAACCCTAATTACATGGACAGTGTGAGAAACTAAAGCTTTGATATAAATTTGGTCAGACACCAAAGTTCAACCCGAACAACTGGACAAAACTCACAAAAATAGTCTTTTCTCAAATTAATACCAGTAGGTGAACAGTGCAGTGTTGCGTAACTGAATACTGCACTATTCTCCTACTGCACGTCATTCAACAAATGTATTAATTCAATTAGCAAAGTGCTCCCCCAGTTCCCCTACTTTCCTCCACAGCAATATGCAAGAATTCAAAACATGCTATTAAAACTGGAACAATACTTCAATAGCTGCTATCTTTCAAGATACCTTGCAGGATACTGTAAACATGCGGTCCACAAACCATATAAAGGAGCATAGTGCACTTGCAAACTGCATTGTGAACACAAATTAACTTGGTCCAGAAAAAAACTGGAAAAGGACCAAAAAAAAGAATGTTTGAAACAGACCCAAGTGTGAATGCAGAAGTAGCCTTCCCTATAGTCAAAGTATTTAATTAAGCAAGAACAATCAAAAAGGTGGCTCTTTATAGTCTGTTCTAGATCACTTGGTGTAGGTTTTGCCTCAGACAAAGCTCATTTCAAGTGGGCTAAAGCCAGAATAAATAACTACCTTTGAAATCATCATTGGGAATAGTTAATAATGTGCCTCTAATCTGCACAAGACTGTTAAAGTTTACACATGGCTTGAGAAGCTAGCGGCCAATCAGATCTGCCGCCTGTTGTCACTGGGTATGCTTGATCTATGTAAACCCACTGGCATGAATTACGAAATTTTACAATGTCCAATATTCAAATAAGAGAAACACAGATAATGACTTGATTGTAACCTAAAACTGAAACATTTTAAAAGGCAATAATGGGTGTGTGTTAAATAATTGCTGTGTTCAGTTCTACTCTGCCTGAATAGCTCACAGAAGTTACCGAGCAGTTTTCATCAGAGTGAGCGGACAAGAATCTGTGCTTGATAAGAATTACTCTGCGCAACATACCAAGTTGTTATTTAAGTGTTAATGAACAACTCTAATTAATGGATAATGGCCTTGCTATGGCCTGTTTCAAGGTAATGATGGAACTCAGGAGTCAATAAAGCATTGTTTGAATGAGGGAGTTCCATTATTACAGAGGAACATGCCACAAGTGTAATTTTCACTATTATAGTACAACTTTTTAAAAATGTATTTATCTTTGTCGGAAATAATCATTGTTGTCCACTTGAGAGCGGGACTTGAAGAGTCTCATCAAACAGGTGTCATTGATTAGTGTCATCTCTCAACTGTGCTTTATTTGCTGTTCCATTATTGACCACCATGGAAAACAATGGGAGAGGAATGTCAGGTTGTTGTATAATAGCAGTTAATGACCTGCTAGGGGAACTAACCAACCTCTGCAGGTTATTTTCTACCAGTAAAGGACAGACATGGGAGCCATTAACACTATTAGAAATTGTATCATTTGAGTGTTACATCAAAACAAATGGTTATCTTTCTTAGGTTTTTAGAAAATAATTGTTTATAATCCTGCTGAGTCCAGCATTCCGTCAAGTTTATAGCAATAGTGCCCATCGATGAAGGTTCTGCAGCCTGGAAGATGATGGTGACTGGAGTTATGCGTCCCAACATAGTTTAAATTTCAAATCCTTAGAAGAATCTAGGGTATAGTACAGTTTTTCATGACACCTCATACAGTCAGTATGCTCCATTAGCTTTTGTTAAAGTCTGTCATTTCAATCTCTAGTTTTACAGGTTCAACTTTCTTAAGTCCCAATGCACACTTAGGACATGCAAAGTACCTATCAGATATGGAATAGCTTTTAATACAGTAATAACAAAAAACATGATCACAGCCGATGGTGTGTGGCAAGGTTGGCCATTCGCCACACAGAGCACACTCTTTGCATTGCCTGGCTAGTGTGGCATCACTGATCTTGAAACCGTCAAGGGGGGAAAACCAAGTGCATAATCTTGATTTCAGCTTTCATGTGTTGATAAGCGGGAAAAGAAAAATCAGAAATTCGGCAAAGTCATGCCATAACAATTCTCTATTCATATATTTAAATCCAACTTGATGGATGCCCTGAGGTCTACTGAAAATTTCTCGGATTCCAATAAGCCGTTCTGCCAATTGTGAGAAATCTTCCTTTTTGAAGAAATATAAGAAAATTCAACAGACTTTTGTAAGGCCTCATATTATACCAATGGAATATTTTGCTTTGTGAAATGCAGACTCTGTTGGTCGGTTAACGAATAAGTCATGAGACCTCTCTTGTAGCCACGTTTCTCCAATTGTGCACAACACATACCACAATTTCTGCTGTCGGCTCATTGGTGTATACTTTTGAGCTTGAGATAGGTCATCCTTGTATCTGATGCTCAGAAGAGATTGTCCAACTGTGGCACTTTGGGAATAAATGGTAAATCTCCACAAAAGCAGCTGTAGAAATGCTTTTAGCTCTGGTTCAAAGTGGGTTAACTGTCCAGGTTTAAAATGCTGAAAACACGGGGTGAACTGTGACCAAACAAGCTGTTCTAAAGCTCTATCCAACTCAAAAGCATCAAGCTGACTTATTCTTAGAACTGGAGTAATATCACTTGAACTGTCTTCCTTTAAATGCATGTCTCCTCCAGTGTCATCTACAAGCATAAAAGAAAATTTTTTACATTTAAGTTTCAATCGCGTTTCACGTGTAAAACCTGTAAGAAATTTCCTTTTAGCTCTGCTATGCATTAGCACAGGAGGGCTTACACTGTTCCATCAGGAGGTTCAGAGTATGGACAAATCACATCACAGAAGATTATACAAACAACACAGGCTGAGCAATACAGTAAACATCCCCCATGTGGAACTACTTTCATTTGTCATCCTTTGTATGGGTGTGAGCACCAGTGTCCTATTATGAACCTTAGTAGTCACTTCTGTAATTATGACAGGAAATTCTTCTGTCAACAATATATTAACATAAGGGTGGTCAATTATGGCAAAGAGCAAAACAGTAAATTCTACTGACATTTCTGACCATACTAAAATAAACTGATTCTGGAAACATAAGTATGCTCCAAGGTTGGTACAGTTTACTACCATTTGTTACTGTAATTAACCCAAACATGCTTTTTTAAACCTCACTTTACTGGCTCCCGGTAACAAATACAGGGTCAGAATGTTAAATGCTTTCTTTGTTTAAAATGACTTTCTTCTATGGTCCCAACAGACTACAGTATGCAGTGGAAGGATGCAGCCATCTGTATTCTGAACTAGGGTACAGTAGGTAACAGAGACAAATTATTGCTTCACACTCTGGGGATACAAACTCTTGATATTCTTTTCAATGCTTTTATTGAGTAGTTTACAAGTTATGAATTAGCATACAGGCTAACTTCACTATAACGACCCCCCCGGGACCTAGAGAAATGTTTGTTATATCAGGGTGTTCACTATAATAGGGTTTGGCATTTTTTTGTATCAGAATAATGACAAAACGGCAAATTTGAATTGAACATCAATATATAGTACTTTTATGAAGATTCATTCACATTGATCAACAGTTAAACGGTATTGTGACAAGGTACTTGTGTCACATGTGTGGGTAACCGTATTGCAAGACAGTGGAGTTGGAGTTGAAACGCCAGCACGGGCGCACAGGATTTATTAAACACAAAACAGAAAGTAAACAAACGGGTCATGTGACGCTACCAACGATGGTAACGCACAGAGAACACATACAAGACAGGCAGGCAGCAAGTCTCATTTGAGCGCCGGTCTGTAAACAATCATTTGATCAAACATAACAACTCCAAAAAGCACACAAAACAAACCCGCTTCCACAGATAAATTACACCAACACTAATTCCCCCTCCCTGTGGTATGTTTAAAAGAAAACAGTAAAGAAATGAAAAAGGAAAGAATGTACACTTACATTCTGAGTACAGTAATTACATGTTCTTTCTCATCAAAAAACTACTCAGCGTAGATTGCTCCTCATGCCCATGCCTGGTTGCAATTCTAATAGGGCTAATTTGCACTGAAAAAAAAATTGGTTCTTGCTGTTGGGATTGTTAAAAACGGGTGTTCGTTATACGAAGGGTTTGTTATAGTGAAGATAGCCTGTATTTTATTTGGGAACATATTATTGACAGAACACTATCAATAGTATTGTTGCAATTGTCAAGGGCCTGTCAATTAATGCAATTATGAGAGGACCACATAGGCTAGCTAGGCCAAATAACATCTCCTAAAGGCCTGCTATCAATACTATGATTATTATTGACAAGTTCCCTGAGACTCACTGTACTGCTAGATATATTACCACTAGGCACTTTTGTCAATGCATACTGCCTATAAAAATTAAGTATTTCAATTTACAAGGCTTTAACAACAGAACTGGAAATCTACGATTCTTAAGTAATCTTCAAAACATGGAGTCAATGGCTGTTTTTACTGCATTGTAAACAAAAGACTCTTCTTCATAGAGTTCCTGCAAGGCACATCATATAATTGCTCAGGAGATACTGAAGTGGCATAGAATTATTTTAAATAACAGCCAGAACTTGATTGAAGAGAGACTGTATATTTCAGCTAATTTCACTTAAACTAGTCTATAGGTTTCTTGGTATACATGTGAATAGATCACAGCAAATACAACCTCTTATGTAGCCTACATTTTAATCACAATATTGTTTTTAAATAGCCTTATTTTGTATTTATTTTCCAATTTACAGTAGTTGGTCATAAACCCTATATTTTATTTTACAAATAAGTGTGTCCTCAATCTGCACAATCAATGAAAGATTATAGTCAAATGCAAAACAGTAAAACAAATATGGTAGTTAAATAAAATGTACATTTTGGCCATACTAGAACTGCACTTTATAGAACACTTATGCTATTGTTGTAACATTTTGAATTTAGGCAAATTATATAATTATTTGATAATTATTATATGCAATTGTACAGATTGATAACATGGGATGAAGGGAGTGTTGAAGTGTCTGTGCAGCCCTACAGCCCATATGGGCATTCAAAATAACAGGACAGCTTTTTTTAAAAATGATCCGTGCTGACAGAGAGCTGCACCGCTGCACGCCATAGATAAGGTTGTATTTTTCGTGAAATGTACCCATTGCAGTGTAATATGTAGTTCCACATAAAATTCCCCATTTCTGAAAGAATAGTGTAAATATGACAGTAACTGGAAACTAAAGTGTTCACTTCCCTTGAATTTTATATAATTATCTTCCTTGGCATTTGATTAATATAGTTCTATTTCCTGGCATTTACTTCACTCACTGCCTTTTTAAAAAATGTATACAGTTATCTGTCATTGTATTTAGTTAGTTCCCTGGCAAATTCCTAAACGGGTTTGATGTTCTTAAGTTTTCATGTATTCAGAACTTTTGGTTTTCAATAGATGTGCCAAACGTCAGCCACCACGGGTTATACAAAGCCTACATTAATTGGGAGTAATAAGTAGATGTAGATTGCAGCCAAGTTTAATACACGTTCTCAAATGCGGAATTTACATTTAAAATCACTTATTGAAGGCACTGCTTACGTTGTCCTGAGAGCAAAGGACGGTATCAGATACTATTACCAGTCTCCATGTCACAGGATATCTGGCTTCGTACCCGCCTGAAGACTGAGACTAGTATGCTAATTTACCCTTTACTTTTTACACATTGTGCCGTTGACTGTCTCGTTGCCGTGTCTTGTCACTACTATTTTAATTTTAATATTTATTTAATTATTAAGTGATATATAGTGTGTATTGCATTGTGTTATTTTTACTTAACTGTGTGGAGAAAAAAAAAATACTCAGATAGAATATAGACAAAGATAGACAAAAAATAAATAAATTAAAAAAAAAAGAAACGGTAACACAATTGTTCACTTTCACATCCAGTAAAGCCACTGGAAAAGCAAGGTTTCTGGTTGGGCTCTTTTGAGCACGACTGAGAAACTATGGGAGTCACACACAATGTCATACCGTCCACAGTTAATACGTACACTATATACAGTTACATAGTTTAATAAACTTATTAGAATTACCCGTATTATCTCGACGTGGGACATAAACGTCCTTATCTTGCCCTAACTCAAAACACAGAAACAAGACTTCCGGGGTCTGCAGCTCATTATCCGCCCCCCCTAGCAACCATACAGCCAGTCGTAAAATATTTGTCATGGAAACGTCGCCGGAAACCAACCACAGAGCTGAGTCGCCTCTGCATGATTTGTGGTGGCAAAGAGGAAAATCTCAGCGCGAGAGAAACCAAGGGGAGGAGACACTGAATTGCTTATCAACTCTCAACCAAACCATCGACTGCCCCGATATACAGAAATCATAGCCAATGAGTTCGACAGTTTGGCTATTATGTAAGGTCTAATAACTAAAGGGTGGGATTTGCTGGTTACCGTTTGGTTGATTTTTACAGCTGTTTGTTTGTCTGTTGGTCGTTTAACGAATTCAGCAACTGGTGGATATAAGAGTTTAAAGAAATGTGGTTCTGATGTGTGATACAGACTTATTGCCATATACGTTTAACTGTATTTCAATTATATACAGATCTGGATTGTTAAAAGTGTAGATATATTATTATTTTTTTTAATTAAAATAGTAATTTTGTTCTTGCAACTTTGCTTAATTTGCTTTCGTGTATATGGTATATTGGTATACTAGACAGTACATAACTACAATTATAGTAATCCAAAAAAACTTGTACATACATATCGCATTATGGCTAGTAAAGAACTGATGTTCGGAGAGTTTCAGTTGCCAGACTGTAAGCGAGACGGTGAATCTGCACAAGTGTCTAGAAGCAGGTGCGTGCTTTTGGCAGATAAAGAGAGCAACAATTTCCATGGCCCAGTAACACATAATATGAAACTTCTATTGAACGAGTTCAAAGGACTTTACGAGGAGAAGCTAAGGCGCCTTGAAGTTGAATCAAGAGATGAGAATAATGAAGAAGTGCTACGCGTAAGTATTTAGGGATTTTTCTTTTAATTGTAGCAGTTAGTGTTGTCAATGACATGTTATGCATGCAAATTAAGGTTGCAGCTGTTTATTGGATATGTCAAGGGTCAGTATGGTGGTGACTGACCTGTGGCAAATAAACAAAACAAACAAACAAAAAAACAAAACAGTTCATTCATAGAGCTTAGATCAGTGCAGAGATCTTGCCAAAATGTAAATGAACCCCAAAACTGCTCAAGTCAAATGTGCTATATACTATTCATGGGACCAAGCTCAAACAATGTGTTTGGAATCATTAACCTGTCATAATGCATGCCACAAACCAAATTTATTGGAATTTTGTGAAATTTGGAAATGAAAATATTAGCTTTTTTTTAGGTGAACCTTGGTTAGCCCTTAGCCTCATTATTGCCTAAGTATTGTTTTTTACATTTCTGTTGAACATCAAAAAACAAACAAATACCAGTTTTTCTCATAGAATAAAATCATTTGAACTGCACCCGGTGAAGTGACCGGTTTGAGATTTTCAGGATTCTTACGTTTAAAACCACAGTTCTAACTATGTTTGGCAACAGGTGCTCCAGTAGGTTGTTTTTTATTTTAAATATAGGTTGGACTCATTATGTCTCTGCACTTTGGTATTGTTTGATATAGGTTGCTTACTATAAGGCAACACACCAACATTCTTCTGGCATTATGAAAGCTAAAGGTCTGACTTGAAGTCATCCTTAAATAAACAGATTGCAGAGACTTGAAAAAAAAGAAAACAACTTGTTATCCAAGGTACAAAATGCTAGAAAAAATCTACTTGTCCTTCTTAAAAAAAAAAAAAAAAAAAAAAAAAAAAAAAAAAAACAACAAAACAAACCAAAACAAAAAAAAATACTTGCCCCCTCCCCATCACACAAAACCCACACAAAAAGCTACAATATAACTTCTAGGATTTTGGTTTTATTTAACAATGAGCACAAGAAATCAAATAGTTATTAACAGGGGCAGGTCTAACCTTGCAGCTTGATGGGTTCACTAATTTCTACAAGATATACAAGTTAAACATTATTTTGTTTATTCCCGAAATAAATAGTGCATAAAGTTGACAACACATTTTATTTTTTATTTATTTTTTTTTTCATTTTTTGCCCTTGTCATTTCTTCACAGTAAACACTTGGCCATCGACACATTTTCATAAAGTAGTAACATGAGGTTTACCTCTGCCTTTTTTGTAGCTGAACAAGCAAACGAAAACTGAAATTGAACTTTAAACACTTAAAATGAAACAAACGTGGAAATGGTGTCTAAGTGAATGGGGAAAAAAACTCACCATTTTGGTTCTCATTTATTACATTCCACATAACAAATATTTACAGTAGGCTCCATAAAATTCTGCAAAGACAAAATATGTTTTTTCTTTTGTTTACATTATGTACTTACTTCTATAAAACTAGTGTACAACATTTTACAGCTATTTTTCCTCAACTAACATCTTGTCTTTGATGGCTAACTGTAACACTGTGGCAGCAGGGTGATCCTGGTCTCATACCCTGGTGAATTATTTATTTATTTATTTATTTATTTTTGGGGGGGGGGGGGGGCAATATGCTTTCCCTACACTACTCTTACTGAAAAACAAAAACATAAATGAATTAATACATAAACACATTGCCATGAGATTTACAGTCTTTGTTTTATTTTAAAATAATAATAAAATACATACTGTAAACATTTTCACAATTCAGTTATCAGAAACTTGCATGGCTCTCTGTAAATATACTCTCTAGCAACAGCACACACATATGAAAAATAAGTAAATAATAACTGCTTGTCTGGGCAAAGTATAACAGCAAAACCTGTTGTCCCTCACACAAGCTATGAAAACATCTTTTAGCTCTTAATTCCAAATAGTATCCAAGATATGGCAGGCCTTAACTTAGGGGCTATCACCCCATTATCGCCTCCAAGAGGTTGTGAAAAATCACAGGCATTGCAATTGGAAGCTAATAAATATTTAAGATATGCTACGCAATTTTCCATGATAAAAGGTTTTTAACCATAGATTCCAAAAATCACATACTCTCTAAGTTACACATTTCATGGATAAGTTGAGCCGTGGTCATCAAGAATTTTTTACGTTTTTTATTAGGGAGTCCTAATAGAGTTCTGGCTGTCCAGAATTTCAATTTTGGGAAAAATATATTTTTTTTTTAGCCAGGTGGAATTCCATTTTCAGGGGATAGACTATTCCAATTAGGGAAAAGAAAACAATTTATTGATAAAAAGGCTTAAAATGTTAATAAGTATTTTGATATTGTTTGTTTGCATAATAATCTTAAAAGTCTTTTTTAATCTATTCTTTTAAATAAAAAAAAAAAAAGTTCTGGAACAAAACAGCATTGATTTAAGGTGCACTCTACTAGTAGGTGGCAGCAATAAGCTTCAGATTTGGCTTATGCAGCAGTATTATGAAGGATATTTACTTTTAGACTTTTCTGGCACCAGACCAGTGTCTGTGACAATATGGCGAAGCAATTGTCATTCGAAAGTTTTTTTTGCTAAACAGTCAGCATCTTCTGGAGATTCACATGAAGATCACCCATCTGCATCTCAGCCATCTACTTTTGACTGTATGAGCAGTTGCAAGCAGTAGTAATGCAGAGAAATGCAAATGAAAAATACATTCTTATAATTATGAATGGGAGATGAAGTAACCGTGGCTTGTTCATTGAGATGGCAAGATGTACTGTACTGTACTGTAGTTTTGTGCGTGTGTGTGTGAAAAAGCTGCTAAGCAAAAAAATGCATATACGTGCGTATGTATAGATTTTCAAGAGTCTTCGCTTAAGACACTATACAGTGATGCTGTTGCTGTCAATGTTATTGGAATGTAGAAAAATATGAAAACACATGTAAATGAAGGCAACAAATAGTGCTTAGAATCCTGTCTCGTTGTCATGTGAATGGTCTACAGCATAAAGCATTATGGTATATAGCATAAAGAAAAAAAGTGCCTGTATATGTGTGTGTGTGTGTGTGTGTGTCTATATAGATAACTATTAAGCTGCGGTACATTTCATTTAATTCCCTAAATTTATACAGTGCCTATAGAAAGTCTTCATCCCCTTGAACTTTTTTTCAAGGACTTCTCTGTACTTTGCTGCATTCATTTTCCCTTCTATCCTGTCAAGTGCCCCAGTCCCTGCTGATGAGAAACATCCCCATAACATGATGCTGCCACCACCATGCTTCACAGTAGGGATGGTGTTCTTTGGGTGATGTGCTGTGTTGGGGTTGCGCCAAACATAAAACTTTGCATTTAGGCCAAAAAGTTCTATTTTAGTTTCGTCAGACCACAAAACCTTTTGCCACATGGCTATAGAATCTCCTGAGTGATCTGTGCTTTTCAACAACTTTGTCCCGGAGTTCTTTTGAAAGCGCCTTGGTGCTCATGGTTGAGTCTTTGCTTTGAAATTCACTACCCAGTAGAGGGAACCTACAGGAACTGTTGAATTTATCCTGAAATTGTGACGCCCTACAATTTAACACAGATGTAAGCCACTTAACTTGGTGTGTGATTTTGAAGGTAATAGGTTACACCTGAGCTAATTTAGGATTGCTATTACAAGGGGTGTGGACACTTATCCAACCAAGCTATTTTAGTTTGTATTTTTAATTAATTTTCTACAAAATTCTAGAATATTTTTTCACTTGGAAGTTGTGGGGTAGGAGATGTAGATAAATGGGGGGGGGTGGGGGTGTAGTAAGAGAGAGAAGTATATATTTTAATACATTTTAATTTCAGGCTATAAGGTAACAAAAGGTGAACATTTTGAGAGAGAGAGAGAGAGACTTTGACTTTTAAGATCCTTTATTTAAATATTCCAAATAAAATCCATTAAAATTCAAATAAAGGTAAAACACAACAAAAGTTAAGATTCCTACTGCCTCAGCAAAATTTAAAAAATCCTAAAATACATCGTGTTCTCCTTAAAAACACATTTTAAACAAAATAAAAGGATCATTAAAAAATCAATATTAAACAGTGTTTTTTTCTTTGTTGAAAACAGATAAAAGCCAAAATAAAACACTGTAAAACAAAAATGTAATAAAATTAGAACAAAAACTGGAGCTCCCCCTCCTCACTCACAATCCCTGGAGCAGCCGCTCAGTGTCCTCTATGTTGCACAGTTCTTTATTATAAAGTTCTTTGTAAAAACGCACCACCTCTCTGCTGATTTCCTCCCGGGTATGCAGTTCTTTCCCACCAGGAGTCCTGATACAGCACAGCTGTCTACTGTCCGCTCTCTTCCTTTCCAGGTTGAAGAAGAAACTAGTGGGTGCATCCATGTCTCTCAACTCCATGAATCTGGAACGCACAATTGCCCCCTTCACTCTTTCTTTCAGCAAGCTCCCCAGTGCAATTTTCTGCTCTTTTAGGTTCTCCAGGGTCTGTTCTTTAAATTCTGAATTTAAACTTTCCTCTAGGAGGAGGATTTTGGACTCCAGTTCTCTCACGGCTGTGTTCAGTGACCCTCTTGCATTTATAGTATATTGTTGACAAAAACATTTAATTTGTATTTTGCCAATGTCCCACCACTGTCTTAAATCTTTATATTGTGCTTTTTCTTTTTTCCAAATTATCCAAAAAAGTTTGAATTGTTGCTTAAATTTTACATCTTGTAATAATTTTACATTGAATTGCCAGTAAGATGCTCTGTGGGGTTCTGATTGAATTATTACTGTAATTAATAGACAGTGGTGGTCAGAGAGACTACTAGGGATGATTCTTGCTTTGATAAATTTATTTAAATCGTTTTTAGAAGTATAAAACCGGTCTAGTCTTGCTCTATATACACAGTCTGTGTGATACTGAGACCAGGTGTATTGTCTTGAACTGGGGTGCAGGCATCTCCATATGTCAACCAGGTCACTGGACTCTAACAATGCAGCCAACTCTCTGGAGGACTGAGGGTGTGATTCATCATTATTTCTATCAATATTAAAATTAACAGTACAATTAAAATCTCCTCCTAGTACCACCACATCATTATTATTAATATTAAAAAGAGCTTGCTTTAATTTCTTAAAAAATAAAATTTGTTCCCCCCCCCTCTATTAGGTGCATAAATATTAATAAAAACATACACTGTACTGCCCAGCCTAGCTCTTACTTTTAAAATCCTCCCTTTCTCGATTTCATCCATATCTAGTAAAACTGCCCCCAGGCTGGGTTTAAAAAGCACGGCTACTCCTGCACTAGTACTAGCGCCGTGACTCATCACGCACAGCCCCTTCCACTCCGCTCGCCACGCCTCCTCATTCTCCTGATCCGAGTGCGTTTCCTGCAGAAACACCACCCCCGCCTGCTTCTGCTCTAAAAACTCGACTAGCTGCGCCCTCTTAAAACACTGTCTGCAGCCGTTAAGATTAAAAGAAACAAAAACGCACCTTTCCATCATAGCTAAAAAAACTAACAGACTAAAACAAGTAATAAAATAAGTTTCATAAAACACAGCCATTTTTAAACAAGAGATTTTGAACCACTGTTAAGATCCTTTTTAATTTTCTGAACAATTTTTTTTAATCTATAACGTTTTGGCTGATCAAATTCTTCTATTGTGGCTTTCCTTGTTATAACGTGAGCGGAGTGGAGAAATAACCTAAGATCAGGGAAAAAACTCTCTATTTCTACTCCCCTTTTCCCTTTTGTTTCTATCATAAAATCATTTACCTGCTCAAGCGTGTATAACTTTTTCTTACTGACGGGTTGGCTATCAGGGATGTCTGAGATAAGCGAGGAGTCAGAGAGCTCCCCCTCCATCTCATCCGCGCTGTCCTCTCGCTCGCCCCCGAGAATCCGCTCCTCCGCAGCTCCCTCCGACTCCTCGACACCGGTCTCTGCCACAGCCGTCACTATTTCAGGCGGCTGAGATTCAGCTAGCGGAGAGTCTTGCACCGCGCCCGGCTCACCCTGCGCTGTGTTCTCTTCCTCCGCGTTGGGAGGGACTGACGCCCCGCCTGGAGCCCGCAGTCTCCCTGTCTGCACGGGTTCGGAGTTCTGCACTGGCTGCGCTCTGCCATCCGGCAGCTCTGCAGCCTTCCGCTGAAATCGTGTCTTTTTCGCTACTACCTTGAATGATTCTTCACCATTCTCAGTAGTAGCTGTATTATCCTCCGAACCCGTCAGTGACAGACTGCGGCTGGGTCTCTTTGTGCGAGGCCGTGGTGTTGGTGGTTCTGCTCCGGTTTCCTTCTGGATCGCCCCCTCCTTGGTCAGCACGGGCTCGCTCTGCGGCTGCGGTGCAGGAGCCGACTCTTCCTCCCACTCACCCCCAACACCCCCGACTTCCTCCCCGCCAGCATCGCCCTGATCCTGCCCTGTCTCCGCTCTAGCCTCCTTTCTCGGGCAGGCTTTCCTCTGGTGTCCCTGTTCTCCACAGTAAAAACACCTCATCGTCTCCGAACTGACAAAAACTACACAATTCATCCCTTCTACGTTAAAATTCCAGGCAACATTAATGACTTGATTAGGATCATTTAGTAAGACAAACGCCTGCCTTCTAAACGACATGACGTGCCTAACACTGTTATTTTTGCACCCCAGCGGGATTCCCCCCACCAGTTTACCAAAACGAGCTAAATTCTTTTCTAATTGCTCATTTTTTAAAAAGGGAGGCACATTAGAAATAATAACTTTCGTAACCGGGGTTACTAGAGGGGAAACCTGAACAAATTCACCTTTCACTGTAAATCCTTCCTCTACCAGCTTGTGTACCAGAGACACCTCCACTAAAAATATTACCAGCGCTTTATTCATTCTTGACGCCGACATAATATTCTCAAACCCCACCACCTCTCCTACTGCCAGCAGGCACTCCTCCACCGAAACCCCGGGGTCAGGCAGGCAACGAACCCTGTGTCGGCGGGTGAGAGCCCCCAGCCCTCCTGAACGAGACCCCATAACGGGATCTCCAAACACACACCAACACCCTACAAACAAACACACACACACCACTAACCTACGAACAAACAAACACCCAAAAATAACAACTAAGTAACTATCAAACAAAATAAATAAATAAATAAATAGATATATAGATAAATAAATAAATAAAGTTTTAAATTTCCCGGTCCTACCGCACCGGCGTTCCACCTCTCTGCAAGCCCTGCCCACAATCCTCCGAGAGAGAGAGAGAGAGAGAGAGAGAGCGCGAGCTTTAAATTTAGACTTTACATCTACAATCTACACAAACTGCTCCAGATTGATAAAGTTAAAAAAAAATGTATATAGAATATAAATAAGTAAGATTTACAGAGAACAAAGATTAATCTCAGTTGCATAAGTAGTCAACCCCTTTGCTACTGCAGCCCTAAATCAGCTCAGGAGCAAATGATTTGTTTGAAAGGTCACAAAATTGGCTAAATGGTTTTAGCCTGTGTGTACTCAAAGTGGTTTAACTTGTAGATAATTTCCTTCAGGTATGTAAAGACTTTCAAGCTGCAGCTCGCATAGTGATCCAACAAAGCAACCATGAAAACCAAGGAGCTTTCGAAACAAGTCAGGGATAAAGTGGTAGTGAGGCACAGAGCAGGAGAAGGGTACAAGAAATTTTCAAAGGCGCTGATTATCCCTCTCGGCACAATGAAGTCTATCATTAAGAAGCAGAAGATGCATCTTATGACCCAGTCACTACCCAGATCAGGTCGCCCTCCAAAACTGAGTAGCCAGGCAAGCAGGAAACTGGTTTGGGATGTCACACTGAAGCCAACAATGACCTTGAGAGGTGCCCTTTTTGATTGCCATAATGCCCATCTAAATATATGTTTATTTAGGGCCATTATGGTCACAGTGCCCTTTCAGCTGCAGCAACTAGAGACACCTGCATTAGATGTTTGGATCCAGACAATAACATGGTTGCATGATTTGCATGGTTAAGTCGCGAAAAACAACAACAAACAAACAATGAACACTATCCTTTCAAGCACATGGATTTCTACCGTGCGGAATAATACCATATCAGATAAGAGACCAGAAAAAAAAACTAGAAAGCCTTGCACAATCTGCAAAAAAAAAAAAAATTAAAAACATGCAAAACATGATATTTTTTTCAGGTCAGATACAAGTAATTTTCTTTCAGGTTTCCAAAAAAAAAAAGAAAAAAAAAAAGGTTACTGTAACTAACTTGAATATGTTTCATTTGTTATTCCCTTATTTTAATTTAGTTATTTTTATCACAATGAAAGAAAAATGGTACAAAATACTATTCTACATTGTGTTTGTGTTTATTATCATCATTCATCCATCATATGATAAAGCAGGGCTCCAGACTTTGACTAAAATGGTTGCAAAACTACACAGAAACACACACAACCCAAAAGTTATACCAAAATAGTGACAAAAAAAGACGTTTTTTTCTTCTTCCAAGTAAATTGTGCCATTATTGTTTGCTTTCACTTTTCTTTCAGATGAAAGTAAGGATCCTTCATTCGTATGTAAATGATTTGAGTGACCAAAACCAAGTTCTTGTTCAGACAGTTGAAGATCTTGAAAAAGAAGCTAATGAGAAAGTTTCATATTTGGATGCAAAGCTTTTGAGAGCCAAGCAAACACTCAATGTAAGTCTCTCTTTAGATTTTAGATCAATTTGTTTGTTTACCATTCGCAAACAAAATAATAATAGACAAATGCACATTATTTAGTTCATGCCATTTTAAGAGAATTAATTATCCTTTATAGTACTTAAGGTGGGAGTGTTCTTTTGGCTGTCTTTTTTTTTTTTTTTTTTTTTTTAATATATCTCTAAGGGTGGTTAAATGTAATTATTTGTTAAATGTTTGTGCTGTGCTAAAGTTTGCCAACATGCTTCCGCTATTACTAATTACATAACTTTTTTTTTTTTTAAGTTAATATATGCTTTATTTTTTGGTTACTCAGCATTGCGACTATCAGAGTAGTACAACGTAACAATGATTGAAATGGTAGCCATATTAGTCCAGAATACATTTAACAATCCTTGGAGATATATTAAAAACAAAAGGCAACCAACATAACGCTCCAGTTACATCTGATGTAAACCCTCAAGAAACATGAGTAATCCTTCAAAGTGCACATGGTAAAACATATACTTCATAAAAAAATGTGTTTGGCAAAAGATGTACCATTCTTAACTTCAAATCAATTAATTTTCAAAGAAAGGCTATATATAACTACTATAATTATTATAAGTATTTTGTTTTAAAATATTTTTGAAAGGTGGGATTCGATGCTATGATCTTAAGACCATAAGCTAAGGGTTTATCGCTTGTTATAAACAGAGAGCTCAGTTCATTGCTGAGATTTCAGTGATGTATTATCCTCAGTCTGGAGGTATGTATATCAACTTGTATATTGTGTTTATAATTTCTATGTATAAAACATGTACAGTATAAACAGATTAACCTTTATTGTCATTATTCAGAGATGTATTTGAGTCACATTAGGTCAGAAGTCAATGTCATGATCACCAACACATTAATCATGCAAGGTTTATAACTTCTTGATATGAAGTCACTGCCTCAAATTGTGCCCGAGTTATGAGGCTTTGACACTGGGGCAAGGGCAACTTTGCAAAAAATCAGCCACAAAAGGGATCATTTTTTCTGGAATGGAATTTCACATTCCATTTTTATTTCAGTAATGCTTTTGTCTGTTTACACAATGGGGTAGCATTGCTCTTAAAATAACTGTAGCTAACAAAATAATTCCAAAAATCTAAACTGTTTTGCATTACATGGGTTTCAAATGTGCACTTTTGAATATGTTGCAAACATGGTACTACATTCTGTTCTTATTTTCCATGCCTTTTCAGAATATCTGTTACACTTCCTGGGTCATTCCACCTCAGAAGTGAATTATAGGTCACAGTATGTTATGGGCTGAAAGCATGTCAGTTGATAGGGGAAGCAGCTAGTTTGCTAATGATTGGAAACAGGCGATTGAAGGAGTTGGGACATTTTCACCCTCCAAGTGAAATGACATAGCAAGTGTGAGACTGTATCATGTGAAAGTAAAATATATGTTTACTTTAACATTATTTTGTTAGCTTCAATCACTTTTAAATTAGTTGCATATATTTGTATAAGGTAAAATATTCCACCCATAAAACACAACAAAATGGCACTGTGCTACAGTTTCCATTGTGAATGTGTATGTATGAATAGAAGAATACTGAATGACTAGTTAATATGCATACAACAACAACAAGCCTAATTAACCTTTTCTGAATCCTTCATGCAAGTGTACATTTCTGTTTAAATTTCCTGACTCAATAGATGAACAAAAACTGATGATTTGAGCTATCAGTGCTGAGCTAATGTATGCAGGTTTCTTTCTCTCCCCCCAAGATAAAGCAGCCATTCCTCAAGTTGTAAAGAGGTGCATATATAGTATGAGTTTAAATAGTTAAAGAAACAGGCTTATAACCAGGAGGTCCTCGATTCAAATCCCAGCTTAGCCACTGACTCACTGTGTGATCCTGAGCAAGTCACTTAACCTCCTTGTGCTTTGTCTTTGGGGTGAGATGTTGTTGTAAGTGACTGTAGCTGATGCACAGTTCACACCCTAGTCTCATATCTTGTAAAGTGCTTTGTGATGGTGGTCCACTATGAAAGGCGCTATATAAATAAAGGTTAATATTGTTGTATTAACTTTTAATTGGTACTCAGATGTATTCTGTGACTCCTCAGGTCAACTTCACTCATGGGTCATGCCAGAAAAAAATGATCCCTTTTGTGGCAGGTTATTGCAAAGTTGCACCAGCCCCAGTGTCAAAGCTTGATAACTCATATATTAAGAGTTATAAACCCTGCATGATTAATGTGTTGGTGATCACGACATTGATCTCTGACCTAATGTGACGCGAATATTGACGTCATGTGACCTTTGACGTTCTATAGAGTACACTTGAAGCTACTTTCTTAATGTTTGATTTACAGCTGTATTCCCTGATTTTTTTAATTAAAGTTCTGTTACCGATGTTGTCCAGCATATGTTAACCATTTCAGTGCTGCATTGTTTTACCCTTTAGCCATATCAATGATACAGCTTTGACATAGGGTCTTTTTGATTGGTACACAGTGGTATTCTATGATTCTCACAATAAAGTTCCATTACAGGTGGTGTCAAGTGACAGTTAACTGCTTCAGTGACACATTATTTTAACTTCTGAATATATTTTTGATACAGAACACTGTACTGTGTACAAGCTGTATTCTATGATTCTCTCAATAAAGTTCCATAACAGTTGGTGGAATTAACCTTTTCATTGTTTTCATTCTTTGTATATGTCACTGATACTGTTATTTTTGTCATTTCTATATTGCTTCATTTTTTACAAACCATACAATCTCATATGACATACCCCTTAGATTATGATTTCAGACAAACACTTTGACAGTTTTACATTAAGTAGTACATTTTATATGTGAATGGTAAACCATGCCTTTGCTTTGGATATGTTAGTTGACATTCTTAATAATTATTCAGCACTTCTAGGCTGTTGATGTTCAAGAATTCGGCAAACATAGTAGAATAATGACAGTGTTAGTAATTGTGTATCAGCGACACAATTAACAAGCATGTAGATATGTAAAGACCAGATGTTTGTGTTTTTTTTGCATTTTAGTGAATATGAAAGTCCAGTTAAAGTGTGGTAAAATAAATCATCTTTTAAAATCTTTTCTATTATCACTAGCAAAAGCTTTAAAAATAATTGTTAATAATTTGTTTGGTTAATTGGCTGAACAAAAGCATAATTCAAAATATTAAGAATTCCAGGACAAAATCAATTATTAAGGAGAAAATAGAATTGCATATTTGGTTAAACTACACTTCATTTGAAATGTGTATCTTGGTGAGCATGTGTTGTGGGTATCCCATGAAGTTACCTTCTGTAAAATTAACATTCATGTTTATGCTATAAACATGTCTCTTAAATGTCTAATCATTATGATTGTGCTATGTTTATTAACATAAAATATTATGTGTTCTCTCTAGAATTATAAAACCATTATTTCAGAAAAAGAGAAAATGGCAACAGGGCTGGCAAAAACTAAGGAGTCTTTACAACATGAGATAAGTGTAAGTATTTTGTTGACTTTCAGTTGCTTAGTGGGTTAAATTTTATTTCCTCACACAGGGATGTGCTTTTATATATTATGTATGTGGGTTGGTATTACTGGAGTTCAAATTGAATCTGAAATTGCCTTTGACCACAGGGGAAACATACTGTTGCCTAGTTTCCCTAGACTATCGTAAACATTGCTTAGATGACTATACCGTAATTATGTATTATATAAAAAAAAAAAAAGAGTCAGCAATTGGGGTATCATGTGTTTTGTAATTAACACATTTTATGAGGGTTTTATTCTATTTAATGAGTACCGAACAATTTTAAACATGTTGAAAGGATTTATTCAGATTATCCGAGTATCTTCATAGCCATTATATAAGTCGTGCATGTCAAATTTGTTTGTGACTATGACAAGCTCTTTACTGGCTCTCTACAAGGTCTCTTCTATGATTCTGTCAATAAGGTGGACATATAACTACGTCTGTTCAAATTTACATTTTACTTCTTTGCTAACCATTCAGTCTGAAGTAATATCCCCTGTGATTGTGCTACGAAGGGTGTTTTGTTTTTATTCTCTAAGAACTCCCTTTTCTTGTTTAAGCCGTATCCACACTGGATTTAGAAGTCACTGCAGTCAAATGGGAGTATCCACACCAGCAGCGAGCGATGTCGCCTTGAGAAAAGTTTGCATCGCTAAAATAGAACCTATTTTTTTTTTTTCATTGCGCGACTGGAATGAAACTGACCAATCAGAAGCAAGGTTAACACCCTTCAAAACACGCCTCAAAACACATCACTCCTCAGAAAAGTTAGTCATGGACAACAAAGGGTGCAGCAATATCCATTATTATATGATTGCAAATTGAACAACTACAAAGACATCCAGAAGAAAGACCATGCCTGGGTGGCTTCCAGGTGCTGCATTTAGCAGCACCAAGACATTTTCTTTCCAATTTATGCAAAATAGGTTTATTAATAAGCAAAAATAAACTGGATCATACATGCAGCCTACATATCCAGCATTTACATGAACAGTTTTCACTTTTGCTGGCTTTTAAAAATGACACAAAGTCCTGTATTCACACAACTTGAACATGTGACCTAATTTTAAGCTATAGCTTTTTTTTTGGTTGCTTTGTTTGTTTTTATGATAAATAACGTTTTGTTCACTAAATTGTTCTGTGGCATAAATCTGTGACAAGAAGAAGGTCTTTACATATGCATAAAGCGAAGTTTTGTGGAGATTCACCAAACAAACAAAAATATTATCAAGGTCCTACTATTCTATACATTGTAAAACAAAGCCAGCAACACGTTTGTATTCTTTGTGATACATCCCAACATTACCAAGCTCATACAAAGTTTTGAAGATTATGAGCCACACACACATACATAAAGCATTTTCTGTCAAGTTCCCCAGACTGTTTTAAAAGGAAAAACTAAATAAAAGTAATAGTAATACAAGGTAAGTGGTGCCCTAATAATAATAATAATAATAATAATAATAATAATAATAATGTTGCACTTTAAAATACTTAGTTAATAAACAACAAGGTTCAAAGTATTTGTAAAGAAACACAAATGTGATTGAAGTTTTATCTATAAATGTAAACAATAAAATAATTGTGTTGAAAATATCAGTTTAGCTGTGCTACTATTGTCCACCTTTTTACAAACGAATTGTAAAAATTGCCATGTCGAGGTAACGAGTATTACCAACAGCACTTCAGTGTGGGTGGGCGGTATGTTTTTAAAAATGGGTTTGTAAATTCATTTTTTCAGCTTTTTGGCACACTGACCCACTTTCCTGCGTTCATGAAACGGAAGCCATGTGCACTATACTATATAATGTTAAAAAATGTTACCTGCCCAGTTGGGCCTGTGGTGCATCATAACTACTGGCCAAACTGCGATCTCTACGGAGTAATGTCGAACCCTGCAGTGTGGATGCAGCCTTAGAAATAATAGTGTAGTTTACAGCTTCATATTATGATTTTGTTTTTAATTTCACTGGTAAACCAGTGGTATAGCAATGGTCTACATTGTATTTATTGCTTGTTGAAATTGAGAAGAAAAGAGGTCCATAAAAGGGAATTTTGTGGGTTTTTACATGACTAGAACAGAGAGCAAATAAGACATATAGTAATATAGTCTGGAAGCAGGTAGTGGGTTAGAACTACAACTGTGAGGCATATCAAACTGCACACCGAACAGTGTTAAAATAGCACTACTTGAATGTCATATTCTGATTTAATGCTATTATATCCCCTTGATTCTCATTACTGATTTTGAAAGTGAATTACTGCATTGAGAGTTAAATAACTTAATTGTGGTGAATAAAAAACAATTGGAAAAATAAATTCAAATAAAAATATGATGCCAATATAATAAGTAGAGGGAAATCAGTGTAGAAACCAAAACAGTTGGTTTCCCTGATATGTTTAGTACAGCAGTGACTGTTCAGTCTTCCAAAACATCATCAGCTGCATGTTCCTTCATCCCCGAGACGAAGATTCCACACAGCTGGGTAAATGTGGATGCAAGACTTATGCTATAGAGAGATACATATCTGGAGCTGCCACGTTTTAAGAATTTGCAATCAGAAGTACACCATCACCCATGAACAGTGAAAAATATTTATTTTAAAGGGTGTTTTTTTTTTTTTTTTTTTTTAAGAATGGTTGGGTGTTTTTATAATGCTAATAAAGGTGTATGGCATGAAAATCAACTAAAAATTAACCTCTTTCTTTTATTTTATTTATTTTTTTACAGGTTCTCAGCTCAAAGTGGGAATGCACAGAAAAAGCTGCTGAATGCCTACGTAGTGAGAATTTGGACATGAAGATTGACATTGCCACTCTTATAGGAGCCATGCAACAAGGGAGAATAATGCAGAAACTTGATGTAAGTGGTGTGTTGTTCAGTATCAGGAGATTTTCTTTTATTCTGAGAGGCAGTGCTAAGTAGAAAAAAAATTGAACTTCAAACATGCTCTGTCAGAGCTTTTGTAAGATTCTTTCCTAATTATCTTGAGTTCAAAAATTGCCACCTTTATAATCTTGCATTTCTGGTGGTGCCATCTTATCCCTTTTATTTATCAAATTACGAGCGACCTAACACATTTAACACCTAGCAAAAGCAAAATTAATAACTTCTACTAATGATGTAAACTTTGCTTTTTAATTTTTTAGGCACAGCTGTGGTTATTTACTTCCTGTTGGGAGATCGTCATTGTGATATTTAGTTCCTAATCGTTTGCCACTGTGGTACATACATATAATAAATGGGTTGTTTGATTTTTAAAAAAAATAATTAACTAATTAGACTAATTAAAATCTATATGTGTCAAATAAGTTTAAGATTCGATATGCGGCCTCTATCTGTGTTAAGTAAAAGTCACCAGCTCAGTGAAAAAGGGATCTAATGCTGATTTATGTGCACTTGACGGTCATTAGTTAGAATAAATTGTAGTAGCAGAGACAGCATTATTCAAGTACAAGATACTAAGTGCATTGCAAGATCAGTAGTAAGGGCAAACTTACACATGTAGTTGTGTGCCACCTTAAACCGGTGTTAATACATCAGGTCAATGCAAGAAGGATCTCGCACAGTAACCAGAGCAAACAGAAAAAAAAAAAAAACAACATTTAATATAACTTTCTTGCATAATAAATACAGCAAGACACTAACTGCAGACTTGGAAATTTATCAGCAACTGCTTTTGGAGATGCGGAATAATAAAATAAACATTTGTAACTTTAGAGTACTATTATGTACGCAGAACATATGTATCACATAGTTATGTTCTAATGTAAAAATCTACAGTTGAACTGTACATTATATACTATGTATATAATTGATAAATATAGAACTATATGTTCATTTTCCACTAACATACATTACTTGTGGTACACTCCTTATAGATATAGGAATATATAGAAGTAGAATAGAGGAATCAAAGCTGTATCATTCTCAGTGGGACTCTTAGTATTATCCTCTGCTGATCCAGGTGGTATTCTAATAATATAGAGATTAAATCGGGGATTATTCACTAACTAGTTGTACTTGGTTGTCTGCATTTTGAATAGGAAGTCTATCTAACAGCAGAATTTTACTTACGTGGGTCGTCACTGAATACTAAATTAGTCAGACACAGAGCAGTGAGTGTTGACACGCTGCACAGGCGCCCAGATTTAATAACACAGGCCCTGGTGCTAGGGTACCAGCTGTGCGCCAGTCAGAAGCACAGCGCCATCTACAAACTTTGACATGCCTGGAAGTATCGGCATAAAGATTTGTTTTGAGTTAAAATATACTGTATACTGGACATTTTTATGGTATTTGACAAATTTGCTACCTTGGGGGATTTTTTTCACTTAGCACGTTAACAAAAAAAAAAGTCACAGTTTTGCATTTATATTTTTAATTCCGAAAACATTTAAATAAATGTTTACTTAATTAAATATGTCTGCTAAAACAGTATCTCATTTACAGTAACTTGTTATAGCATCTACAGTGTAACTGTAGCAACGTGGAGAACAACAAAGAAAGCCTTCTAATCAGTTATAAAATGGGTATTTTAAATACTCTATCCTGATTGGTCAAAACAGGTCACATGGGGGTGTTGCTATTACAGCATATCACCATGGGTCGGCATTTTTTTTTAAAAACGGGCAAATCACTGGCAGATATCCGTACACTAGAATTTAAAAACAAAAACCACAGACATATTGGAATGTATCGCAATAAACATGACCAACGAGATTTAAGTAAATGTTGAACTTTTGGGAAACCAAAGTGTACATGAGATATTAAATGAATCTGAATCAGACACCAGTGATTAATTAAAGTATTAAAAAAAGCAAAGTATTCAAATAAATTCAAAACTCGCCATTCTGATCGCTCTGTTCCTTCTCCTTGAACTGCGGCATTTCCCTCTCCCCATTGTGAAAATAAGTAGTTTAAAAAATATCTCTTAAACTTTAAGCTTTTCACAAAACATTTGGGTCCCCTTTAAAAGAGACTTTGGGGTTAAAAGGTGTTTTGTTGCCGTTGCTCCCGTTGTCCGTTCTTCGGTCTGTCTGCCTGCTGCCACCGGACCAACCCCCTGCGCAGCTGTGTGATCTGATACTGAACATTTATAAATTCATCTTGACAGTTCCTGCCATACCTTTTAAATGTGTCCAGGTACAATGGTATCATGTCTTCTGCTGTGCCCTGCATTGTTTTAAATAGTTTCTTAACACTGACCCAGTAGTTCTGCATGTTACCAAGCTATAAATTGCAAAGTCAGTTTGATAAGTGACCGGGTATTCCATGCAAATAACGTCTTTCTTGCCACTGTGAAGCTGTACTAGCACAAATCTGGTATGGATACCTCCTGTTACTACCCCGGATAACAAAGGATGATGACTCTCACCTGATACTGTTGCAGGTCTTTTGAGGAAGGGTTTGATTTAAAAGCAGTCTTATTAGTGCTGCATGATTTAAAGACAGACTCATTTATGCTGTGTCATGATGAAAATGGGCAGTAATATTTTACTTTTTAAAATGTAATGAATAACAAGAATTACAAGAAGTGTAACGAATCAAAACTGCACTTTCAATGGCAATGTTCAGTTCAGCATCTGAAATATTTTTTTAATTAATGCTTTTTTTTATGATTTAAGGGACTTGTTTTCTAAGGTTAGGCAGAGGTGGAAGGATATTTAATTAAAAAAAATCAACTTTTTTGTTAAATAAAGCATGTTTTTACATTTTTTTTGTAATGTTTTTTTCAAAGCGCAATAAGGCACTTCAGGGTGTGGATATACTCTAATATCCACACGCTCCGAGCGGTTAAAGCCACTTGGCTGTTTGCCTCGTGACTTATAATGCACCCAGGGCGTGTGGATATTAGAATATATCCCACACCCTGTCGTGCCTTATTGCTTACTTATAGTATTTATTGTTCTCATAAGGCCCTTAGCTATGGTTCACAACATAATACAGTGGAACGATCACACTACTGCCATGCAGTAATTGTAGGGCAGTATTACCACGTAATATAAAGCTGAAGCTAACATGCTTTTATTTACTTCGAAGTCATTTCACACTGCTTAATAGACTAGCAACCGGTTTTTTTTGTTTGTTTTTTTTTTTTTTTTTTTTTTTTTTTTAAATGATAGAATAACAGAAACTCAAGAGGGACTCTCATTTAAACTGGAAATTTAGAATTTGTATGGATCTAGTCCATTTATACCAAACGTAAATTGTCACATACAGTAGAAACTGACAGGAGTCATTTATAATATTTTACCTCGTTTTGGTTAAGATTCCATAGACCCAGTGTATTATAGAACAGTGGTTCTCAACATTATTGTTTAGTATTTGATTTTGGGATTAAGATAGTTGTAATTGAAGTCACAATATGTGCCCTAAACTGTATTGAGACAGTAAAGAAATAACAAAGCGACTCCTTTCATTTTAAGGACCATGCATAAAATGTCAGCTTGTTGTAATAGCTGCAGCTAGTGTTCTTGACATGAACTTCAAGCCGTTATCAATGTTTCTGTTAATGCATGTAGGTTGCAGTTATAAAGCACTGTCAAAGGCAGTCTCTGTATTTTACATCCATAACAGGTATGGTTTTAGGATTCAGCCAATAACATAAAAATAAACTGACAAAAACCTGTCTGACATGAAAAATCATACACCGAGATGATGGAGCACCTAAATCAGATTGTGAAAAAGTAGTCTGATACCATTGTGACATGGTCTGTGAGTAATAAACCACCACATTGATTTATTTTATTCCTTGAATACCTCAGACGCAATCTGTCAGTTCAGTGTGTACACTAATCTTTTTTTTGTTTTGTGTAGTTTATTTTATGAACATATGGGATATCATTTATAATTGCCTTTCTCTTTGAAAATAATTCTGTTTATAAATACTTTGGTAACTTTTAAAATGTTGTGCAAGTAAGAGCAAATGCACTTATATATATATATCTCACAGACTTGTAGTTGAGTAGTCGAGTCCGAGACCAAGTCCTTGAAACAAACTCAAATACATTTTCTGGTGTGTGTATGTATGTATGTGTATATGTGTGTGAGTGTGTGTATATATATATATATATATATATATATATATATATATATATATATATATATATATATATAAAATAAATTTAAAACAAACAATGTGATTCGACACTACCGTGTCTTCATCAGGTTCACAACACAACACAAAAAATTTGTTTTATAATCATGTTTTTGTAAATAATAAAAAGATTTTTTTAGAAGAAAAAAAATGGCAGGAGTTAAATAATGAATCATTTTGATGCACAGATGACAAGAGTGCAACCATGTGGTATGAATGTCTTACAGAAAACTCTTTGAGTTAGCCATATAAAGATTGAAAGTTTGGCGAAAGAATTTTGAAAACTTAATTACATACAACTTATATATATATATATATATATATATATATATATATATAATAGTGATCATTGATTTCTGTTTTTCTGATCTGTGTCCCTAGTTCTCCTCACTTACCCTAAGGACCGTTCCGATTGAGTATGTTGCGGGACCAACTGATTGTCACTCAGACTCAGAAATGTAAGTGATGTAACATGAGTTTTTCCTTTTTGTCCTTTTATTTACATGTAATGTTTAGGTTAAGAGCCTGGATATTTATAGACTATATGAACATCATTTCTTGTGTCTGAGCGGTGTGCTTACCTGTTGATGCTTAGTGATTTTTGTTTTGTTTTTACCATAGTGGGAAAATCGGCATTTTATAGTTTTCACATAGTTATAATATGCATTTATGACAGTTGTTTTATGCATTAATGCCGTGTTGTTTTATACTTTACCATACATCTATGGGCATTACCATGCTTTCACTGTGCTTTATTACACTTTACAGTGCTTTTACTATGGTAAACTTTAAAGGGGAGGTCACTCAGTAACACTTGACTGTTTTCAATTCACTTCAATGTCTGTGTTTACACCCATTTTTGTATGAAATAAAATTCTAGACAATAATACAATACTATAACTACTGGTGTTTAAAAACGACTAGAATTTGTTTAACTAAATATGCTTAATTAGCATAAACAGTGACTGCAAACAGATGTTTAAGTGTCACACTGTATGACTAACACATTCGTTTTTCAAAATGCTTCCAAGTTTTTAAATTCATAGAGCTCTTTTGACCATGTAGAACTGTATTAACTTAAAACTCCAGCTGAACTGAGCTGCTTCTGATTTTAACAGATGTGTGTATGTAATGCAAAAAATGAGGAAGTAACAGAATGACCAAGTCAGACATTTGATTTTATTATATATTGCCACAAATCATTTATATTTAATATTCAGTACTTATTCAGTATTTATTGCAACCACTGAAAAATGTAAATGTTTATGAAAAACTGAGATGTTAGTGAGATGTGCGGCTTGGGGGGTCGGGGTCTCTTGTTCCTTTTCTTCTGTAGATCATTGCCTGCTGGCTATAAATAAATAAATAAATAAACCAATTAAACTGTTTTTTTTTTTTACATATGAGCACTGTCTTTAATGACATATTCTTGTTGTTGTTGTTTGAACACACTTTTTATCATTTTTTCTTTGAGTCATCATACCCTTGCAACTTTTAGGCCAACATTTCAAAATTGTAATGCATTAAAGCAGCTCTGAGAATAATGTCTAACCACCAAATACATCTGGTACACCAGAGTGTAACCACTGACCTGTCCAGCAGCAATACCTTGAGTGCAAGAAATACAACAGTAAAGAAGTACCACAAAGAGCCGATGTGGCATTTCTTATATTCACTAGGGACAGAATGTATCCGGGAGACAAATTACACTTTGGGTTTTAAATAGTGATCAAGATGTATTGACTGTAACATATAATTAAGTGCTTGTAAACAAGAAAACTAACGCAACAGTGGCTGCACGTTTTTTCATTTTGTGTCATGATTTTCAAAACAATAAAAGTTAAAATAATAATATAAAGAAATCAAAAGCACATTCAGAGTGTTGCAAACAATGTCAGGTCAGCCACACCCATGTACTTCAAGGCCAGCAAAAATAGTACAAATGCCTGTGGTATCTTTGACTTAGTTATATAGTAGTAAGTATAGACTTTTTGATTCTTACTGTGTGCTTACTGCGTTTCTCTTGACCAGTACGATAGATAATAGCTAATGTTACTTATTTGGTTTGGTAAATTAATAGGAAGGCTGTGATGAAAGGTTACAGTGCCTTGTTCTTGCTGATATTTTCGAGTATTTGTTTAATTTACTGACGATCACGTTTGCTAGTGATCAGTGTTTTAGTAGAGCGGTTTATATTATATATGGCGTCACTTATTTAATAGCCTACTCGGTTAATCTCATGCACGGCAGTTTTTAGAATTTGAGATGTCAGTATTCATTAGTTAGTTTTAATAAACACAGTGGCTCATCGATAGACAAATGGTGAATAAAAAAACACGCCCATATCACCTTAAATAAACTGTGTGAACTTGGGGAAATGGTTGCGGTTTCAAAACCGTGGCGGTTTATACCGTGGTTTACAGTACAACCGGTATACCGTGACATCCCTATTTTATATACTATATGCATATACAAGAGGTCTGAAAATTCATCTGGTGAACATCCAGGCACACAGATTACTTCAGGCATTGTGCAGGGTACAACATCTCTTTCCACATAGGTACAATTTTTTATTATTTTTTTTTTTTTAAAGTTACTCATGACCTGTACAGTAAACATTAATATGACTGGTCAATTCTCAAGTGACTGAATATTTTATCCTATGTCCAAATTTGCATCTAAACTGCAAAAAGGTGACACAGTGATTTTCTGTGAAATGTATCATTGCCATAAGTAGTGTGCATGATAAACCAGCTTGTTAAAATTGTTTTAAACTCCCGCCTTGGGGGGGTGGGGGGGTTTGGACCTCTGGGCCAGTGGCTGGCAGAATGTGTCATTGCCCTGGTTAGAATTATAATTTGCATGCAAGTTTAAAAGAAAAACCAAACAAAGTTTCTGGCCTATTTAGAGGTTTGGTTAAAATAATAGAAAGAATATACTGCATAGATCTAAGAACTTTATGATCTGATACAAAGAATAAGAAAAAAGGTAAAAAAAAAAAAAAAAAAGAGGTACCTCAAGTTTATTGTTGACAGATGGCATGCTTTAATTGCTGGCTGGGAAACAGCTTCACCCAGTGCCAGACAAGTTGGAAATATACACTTTCTGATGAAACTTGCGTCAAGGCAGATGCCACAGGTTTTTTTCCTTCATTGACTTTTTCATTTGTTTGTTTTCAATGTGCCATTTTCTTATTTAGTGAACAAAACATAAATCAATATACTGAGCAGTGGATGGAGAGCAAACATCACAATCTACAGCAACGGTCACAAGTAATTTAAGGAATCATTAAAGTAGCATAATTTCCTATAAATGCATCTGTCTTTGTAATGTGTGTTTTTTTTATTTTTTTTTAGCTTGAATATAATTTGATTTAGTACAGTGTTTGCATACTTTTGTCGTTTTGAATATACTCGACAGCTTGCTGCATCAGAGTTTGGGTTACAGCAGTTGGAATTGTTGCTAAGTTGATGCCTGTAAAAAACTGTCTGCAGTTCTCGTTTAACCATTTTGGTCACATGTTGCTACCGATCACACATAGTGGCCAATGTAAGGATTCGTGCAAAGTAATTTGTGACTGTAAAACACCCATATTGCTGCCAAAAAACATGTTTAGTTGCATAAATTGGGACTTTAGCAGTCACTAAGAATGCAGTGTATGTAAAATATGTTTTTCACCTGGCGTTGTGCACCCGCTATGAAATTAGCACTTTGCCATCATGCAGCCACTTAAAAGATATTGAATGTATTCAAATAAAGAAACAAGCCTGCAATTGGGTGGGGATCTGGATGTGAGGATTTGCCTTGCAGTTGGGCAATTGCTGACCCTCCAAAAACATTGTACTTCCTCTAACAAGGTGCAAACCATTGTAAAAGTGAGTAATTAAGAGCTCTATAAAACCACACACCTTCAGAGACCTGTCATAGGCTTCAGGGTGACTGGTGTGGTGCACTTCCTGATGCGGCAATGCTTGGCTCTTGTTGGGGACAGGCAGGAAAATCTTTGGAGGAGAAGGGTAGGACGGAGAAGATCCTGCATATTCAAACCCAGGGTCACTTTGTTTGGGATGGATTGTCCTCTACGCTTGCCTCTCCAGCAGTGTCAGCTGTGATGTTCCTGCTGTATGCCTGTATTCGCTGCAGCAGTTTCTGCCACCTTTTCATCACCTGGTTGACTGTCCTCCTGGTAACACCGACAGCATTTACTTTCTCCACTTTGAAGGACAATGTGGCCTCTTTAGTAGCATAACTGATGCTGACTGAGGCTTTTCAAAATAACTGAATTTCATGCTGAGTGATCTCAGCCTTGAGGACTCTCAGTGCCTCCTCAGATAATGTTTCTTTTCATTTCCATGTGTGTGGCACAGTGTCCCCCCCCCCCCCCCCCCCTACGCCTTTGTTTGTTATTGTTTTTGTGTTATGATTTATATGTTAATATGATGGCAAAAGTCAGTATTATATGTATGTATGTATGTATGTGTGTGTGTACTCCTAGCTCATCTCACCTCTGGGCTGTAAGTGCGGCCACTAAACAGTGAGATTGCACAGGAGGTGCTCATTGCGACCCTCATTATTATGCTTGCGGCTGAGTAATTTGCATTGCTCGTTAGCTTACGTAGTCCACCATGCAAAGTAATTGCCTGGCCACTAGGCAATTTAGATTTTTCAGCCGCAATTGTTTGCACTGCACCTATCTTTACATCAGCCCCGTAGACTTATCCGTAAAGGTACGATTTTGTCACAATAAAGATCTCTAAAAATCGCAGCAGTCACTACTAAAAATAAACAATTTCATGGAACGATCACATCTACAAAAATTTTAAAGATAATTGTGAATGGTATACAGTCCCATTAGCGGTCCATTTATTCAGCGCTTGTCAGGTCTAATTTATTTTCACATGCGCTGTTTATTTTACACGTGCTGTTTAAAATATTTTTTTCCCAGAATAAAACAGGTTTAAAAGGCACTGCATGGCAAAAGGAGCCTCAGTACTGCATCTCCAGCCAAACCCCACCCATTGTTCGCTGTATTTCACATACCTCTTCACAGTTGTGCATTCTGATAAATACTCCCCTGATCATTAATTTTATAATATGATCCAAGTCATTATTTTATTACTATAACGTCTCAAAAAGCTCTGCAAATGTCCGATATTCTTTGAGCGCTGGATGCAGAAGCAGCTATCTCCTTTGTTTCTTTGTTATCTCTGTGGACCTCTGCGGTACTATGTCGGACCAGGTCCGACATTACAATTTTCTCTGACCAGTACGATGTCGGACCCTGCCGGACATCATCAAAAAGACATAAAGCCCAGGTCTCAAGTCTTTTTTCTCCTGAAAAAGCTGAGAAAATCTTTCAATGGCCGAGTGAGCCTGATAGGAACCGAATGAAGCCTAAAAAAAAAAAAAAGGGCATATCTGATAGCCCCATGCATCACATAGATAACACGGACTTAAACAAAGGAGACAGCTGCTTCTGCATCCAGTGCTCAAACAATATCACAAACATCTGCATGGCTTCTTGAGATGTTGTAGTAATAAAATACTGACTTGCTTTGGATTATTGAGGAGTTTGGTGGTAAAACGAGTGATCAGGAGAGGATTTATCACTGTGCACGTCATTAAAGAGGTATGTGGGGGGAGAAAGCAAACAAGGGGTGGGGCTTGGCAGGAGATACAGTACTTTTGCGAGTGCCCTTTTGTGATTCAGTGCCTTTTAAACCTGCTTTACTCTGAAAAATAAATAAACAGCACATGTGAAAATAAATTGGACCTGACGTGCCTAACAAGCGCTGAATAAATGGACCACAGGGTTAATATAATGTGGCAAAGTCATCGAAGGACTCTACATAAATTGTAAGAGGTTGGGTCTAGAAACCTTGTATCTAAAATAATTTAAGGGAAGTTTGATCGGGTTTGTTTTATTTTAGTTTGTCAGGCAATATTTGTTCTCACCACTTATGGCCACTGTGTGAAAGAAGGCAGTGGTGAGTGATTGAGCTATTGTGACAGCCAGACTTATAACGAAGCTGGAAAAGACACATGGGGTGTGAACCAGGAAGTGCTGGACAGATTGCATATGTTGCAGTAAATTGTACTGTTGAGAAACCTTCATGAAGGAATATAGAATTGAATAGGAAGTTTAGTAATTTTACTTTAGCCGATTTGAGAATTGGAAACAGCAAGTAAGTTAAAAACTAAAAGTCTATTGTTTTGTTTGGTGAAGAAATAACAGAACAAATCGTTATTGTAGCAGCACTTAGAAGAAGTGCCAGAAAATAAAAAGAAGATTTCCAACCACGGGCGCAGCTTTAAAGAAGCCCAAAAGAGTAGTGTGTGGTTCATGTTCAGCCAGGTGGCTGGACAAGCAAAGAATCTGCACGGAGGATACCAGCACCTGCAGCGCTACGGAAGGGACACGGGACCGGTCAGGTTATCAACACAAACAGTATGAGTACCACTCTGAACCTCACGTTTTATATTGTTTGTGTTTTTAATAAGAACATAAGAACATAAGAAAGTTTACAAACGAGAGGAGGCCATTCGGCCCATCTTGCTCGTTTGGTTGTTAGTAGCTTATTGATCCCAAAATCTCATCAAGCAGCTTCTTGAAGGATCCCAGGGTGTCAGCTTCAACAACATTACTGGGGAGTTGATTCCAGACCCTCACAATTCTCTGTGTAAAAAAGTGCCTCCTATTTTCTGTTCTGAATGCCCCTTTGTCTAAACTCCATTTGTTTCTTTTTTCAGACTGAAAAAGTCCCTTGGGTCGACACTGTCAATACCTTTTAGAATTTTGAATGCTTGAATTAGGTCGCCACGTAGTCTTCTTTGTTCAAGACTGAACAGATTCAATTCTTTTAGCCTGTCTGCATATGACATGCCTTTTAAGCCCGGAATAATTCTGTTCGCTCTTCTTTGCACTCTTTCTAGAGCAGCAATATCTTTTTTATAGCGAGGTGACCAGAACTGAACACAGTATTCAAGATGAGGTCTTACTAGTGCATTGTACAGTTTTAACATTACTTCCCTTGATTTAAATTCAACACTTTTCACAATGTATCCGAGCATCTTGTTAGCCTTTTTTATAGCTTCCCCACATTGTCTAGATGAAGACATTTCTGAGTCAACAAAAACTCCTAGGTCTTTTTCATAGATTCCTTCTCCAATTTCAATATCTCCCATATGATATTTATAATGTACATTTTTATTTCCTGCGTGCAGTACCTTACACTTTTCTCTATTAAATGTCATTTGCCATGTGTCTGCCCAGTTCTGAATCTTGTCTAGATCATTTTGAATGACCTTTGCTGCTGCAACAGTGTTTGCCACTCCTCCTACTTTTGTGTCGTCTGCAAATTTAACAAGTTTGCTTACTATACCAGAATCTAAATCATTAATGTAGATTAGGAATAGCAGAGGACCTAATACTGATCCCTGTGGTACACCGCTGGTTACCACACTCCATTCTGAGGTTTTTCCTCTAATCAGTACTTTCTGTTTTCTACATGTTAACCACTCCCTAATCCATGTACATGTGTTTCCTTGAATCCCAACTGTGTTCAGTTTGAGAATTAATCTTTTGTGCGGGACTTTGTCAAAAGCTTTCTGGAAATCTAAATAAACCATGTCATATGCTTTGCAATTATCCATTATCGATGTTGCATCCTCAAAAAAATCAAGCAGGTTAGTTAGACAAGATCTCCCTTTCCTAAAACCATGTTGACTGTCTCCCAGTACCCTGTTACCATATAGGTAATTTTCCATTTTGGATCTTATTATAGTTTCCATAAGTTTGCATATAATAGAAGTCAGGCTTACTGGTCTGTAGTTACCTGGTTCAGTTTTGTTTCCCTTTTTGTGGATCGGTATTACGTTTGCAATTTTCCAGTCTGTTGGTACCACCCCTGTGTCAAGAGACTGCTGCATGATCTTGGTTAGCGGTTTGTAAATTACTTCTTTCATTTCTTTGAGTACTACTGGGAGGATCTCATCCGGCCCAGGGGATTTGTTTATTTTAAGAGCTCCTAGTCCCTTTAACACTTCTGCCTCAGTTATGCTAAAGTTATTTAAAACTGGATAGGAACTGGATGACATGTGGGGCATGTTGTCAGTATCTTCCTTTGTAAAAACTTGTGAAAAGTAATCATTTAACATATTTGCTATTTTTTGTTCTTCATCTACGATTTTGCCATTTGTATCTCTTAAACATTTAATCTCCTCTTTGAATGTTCTCTTGCTGTTGTAATATTGGAAAAACATTTTTGGAATTGGTTTTAGCTCCCTTAGCAATGTTTATTTCTATTTCTCTCTTGGCCTTTCTAACTTCCTTTTTGACTTGCGTTTGCAGTTCTGTGTACTCTTTCTGCGTACTTTCTTTTTGGTCCTTTTTTAATGCTCTGTAAAGTGCCTTTTTTCGCTGAATATTTTTTTTAATTGATCTATTAAACCATTTTGGCAATTTAGTTTTACATTTAGATTTGTCTACTTTAGGGATATAATTGTTTTGCGCCTCTAGTACTACATTTTTGAAGAACAACCATCCTTCTTCTGTGGGTGTTTTCTCTATTTTACTCCAATCTACTTCTGTTAGTCTCTGTTTCATACCTTCATAGTTTGCTTTTCTAAAATTATAAACCTTAGCTTTAGTCTTTACTTTTGGGGATTTAAAAAACACTTCAAATGAGACCATGTTGTGGTCTGAGTTTGCCAGTGGTTCTCTGACCTCTGTTTTAGTTATTCTATCTTCGTTATTTGAAAAGACTAAATCAAGGCATGCCTCCCCTCTAGTGGGTGCCTTCACAAATTGTGTTAGGAAGCAGTCATTTGTCATTTCCACCATTTCTATTTCATCCTTCGCGCTACCCACCGGGTTTTCCCATTTTATTTGGGGGAAGTTGAAATCCCCCATCAGTATGGCTTCTCCTTTGCTACACACATTTCTAATGTCATTGTATAACAGATTATTGCAAGCTTGGTTTGTGTGGTAGTGTGCAAGAAGAAAAATAACTTAAAAATCATAGTAAAAAAGTACTGGACTGTTTAGTAGAGTGTTTTATTGGACTGTTTATTTGCACAGGAAGCTATTGAAAGATACACTTAGCATATGCAACTATAAGGAACATTTAAACCGGTGATAATAAATTACTTGCCTACAGAGACTGAAAAAAGTCACTGTTTTTGGATGGTCCACTGGAAGGCGTGCAAGTTAAAGACTGTCACAAGAAACACTATACCCTCAGTTACCACAAGTGTGTGTGTGTGGGGGGGTGGGGGGGGGGGGGGGTTTTATATTTAATATTTTCAGTCTGGTCATTACAAAGTACAGCAGTGATCTTGTAACAGTAAGATAATTCAAGAAAATATGTTAAATACAAACATTAGTGAACATTAGCCATTTGTTATATTTATAGTTATATTTGTTCATGACTAAAATATTGGTACTTTTACATTAAAAGTCAGTAAAAATGGAATAGAACCAATTAAAAAATCTATTCATTGATAGTTACTAAGCTGTATTGTAAAGGCCATAGCTAGAAAAATAGGTCACTGTTTCCAACATCTTTTGAAGAAGAAGCTTTTGGCAAAACAGCTGATGATGATCAAGACAAAGAAGTTGGATTCACGTTTCAGAAAAGCACTTGGAGCAAACTACAACAAAGGAAATGACTAAGAAACATGGAATACCAAAATCACAATGAGGTTCACGATACGATGCGTATCACAATACAGTAAATGAAACATAAAAATCACACAATTGTGTCATTTGCTTGTGCAAGTGTTGCAGTAACACTGGTAAAGCACTTTTGGTCAAATAAGCTTCACGGCCTGTTTTGCTTTTTGTTTCCTGTTTATTCCTTAAAAAAACATTTCTTTAAAACAAAATTACAAATCAGGGCCCCAGGCAAAGTTTTTGTTTTAGGAACCAATGGCTCCATACCAAACAAATAAATAAACAAATTGATTGCCAAATTCATTTACTGGGTGCCACTTCAGGAGCAAGTTAGTTGCTACCATATTCAACTGCTTAAAATACAACAACTTGTTAAGACGCTAAAGTAATATTAAAACAGTAACTTAATGCCTGTTGCCACATTCTGCTGAGTGGTTAATCTATGCAGCTGATAAGTGCAATGAACTCTGCATGTTTATATTTTAAATATTTTAAGTGTTGTGTCTGGAATTGGTGATGGCACCTCTAATTGTGTGCAGTGTAACATGGGAAATAGCATGCTGCAGCTCCAATGCTCAGTGTGTCCTGATCTGACAGCATGTACACAGACAGCTCTTATGATTTCATTCATTAAATTGTTTTGGTTATTGCTCTGCTAGTTGCTTAGAACTTACCTTTGCCACTGTTTTGTAGTTTTATGTAAGTGTTCACTTTTTATTTGACATTTGTCAACCACTTTAACTTTGTATTGCCACCAATTCAAAAGATGCGTACATCTCACCTTCCTATTACCACCGTGAAAGAACCATATCCTTACTCCTCAGTCGTTGTCATAATGTGGAATACAGATGCTCTGATTGTGGTCTTTTTCAAACTTTGCTTCTTTCCATTTTATGGTAAACTGACTTACATCTATCTCCACTAGACCTTATAAAGCCTTATATAGCACTAATATTACTAATATTGATGTGCCGACTTACTTCAGTTTATTTTAAAGTGGCCACATCCTATAGAAAATACCACACTACGAATACCTATGGGTGTCTATAAGCAGGTAACAGAGCATAGATGCAGTATTTTCTCTAGAAACTCCTAAGAGCAGGTGGGAGATCTTTATAACTTCAAAGACTTTAAAAAGGTAGTGGGTGAGAGGTCATAATGTCATGTTTGTTGGATCACTACAGAGACTGCAGCTAAAGGTTTAAAACAAAATTGGACTGAATGATTTCCATATGTAGGAAACAGACTTTGGGTGTAATATTTTCATGTACGGATTATGGGTGAAGCAGCATGGCAGTCTAGGGCATTTAATCAGAAACATGCTTCACCATGTTTCTTGGGGCTTGGTCTTTTTCCTTTGCATATGTATCACATTAGATCAGAAAAAAAATTCAACAAGACTTCTTACAGTTATTATCCTGCTGTGTATGTGTGTTTTTAAATACAATTTATTGTACTTGTTATTTATTTTTGTAGTCTAGTCTTAAAATAATAGCTGTTTTTATTCTGTATACAATTCTTATTTATTGAAGTAGAGCAGTTAAATTACAATAACTGGTCTGATAACGCTGTTTAATTTTGTCTGTAATGGAAAAATAACAAATTTACCTGCATTACTATTTTGACCCATTGCACAACAAACTGCAAGCATTTGAAACAGTCTTTGAAGAAATGATACATTAGGTATATAATACAATAAAACAATATACAGTGCAGGCCTCTTAAAAGTGTGTATATGCAGTAATATAAAAGTAATTCTGTAATCGCTTCTCTTTAAAAAAGATCAATTTCTATAATTCTGTCCGATGTGTTCCTTACTGTAACTGTTTCTCTGTTATACTTGGTGATTGCAGATCCACGACTTGGTGGCTCTTCATGGCTAAAGGTAATAGACACATTATATAGCTATAAACTATGCCCCATCACAAGGAGGACTTTAAACCCCATCCACTTGCTTATAGTTTTCCTCAGCTGGAAAGTTTTGGCATCTGCTGGTTTAGGACACAGCTGAGCAGCTGTC